>NC_135259.1:1719075-2019924 GCF_964204865.1 Styela clava
ATTATGTGGATAATAAAATATGTGAGTTTAACTTTCTTTGACTTGTCAAATACTGGCACTATGATCTTCAAACCTCCCTTTCATATTAGCTCACTCATCAGAAATTGAGCAAATGTAAAGGTTGTGCATGTGGGATAAGTAGTTTGAAGTAAGGTTTACCACTACGGTTACGAGTTACGAGCTAACTAAAGTCGTATCCTGTCCTTTGGAATCCAAATTATTGTCTTCAATTTATGCACCAACGAGAAACTTTGAAAGAAACTTTGTTATCAGCCTGAAACACATCTGATGTTGACATCAGTATTAACAGTCTTAGTACTTCAGAATTGGTGTTAATAATAAATTGACTATTTTTGAAAAGGACTCAAAGAACAGCCGCGAGTATGCTAGGATACAAAATAAGACAATGATAAATATAACATTGCATATATTAGAGCAATCCTCAGAACCTATTCGGGTAATATATGAATAAACCTAACAATATTCTAAGTATCAAATTCCCACCTGATAATCATTTTGCAACGTATGGCATGAGTCAAACTTGAAATAGGAAATCCCATCATTAATAAAATATACAATTGCACAGCAGATTCCCTGATCCGCATTGTGCGACGTTCATCTACCTCGTGGCAACAAAATTTCAAATTTTCTAGCGAGGGGACTGGGAGGGGTGAGTCATTTATTTGCCACAGTAAAAGGAGGGACGTTGACTAACTATAGTACTATACAGTGCTTAAAATAAAGGGCGTAAGGTTCCATAAAATGGGCAATAAAACATTTCGTACATACCGGCCCCGGAAATTATATGAAATGTTTTGATGAAATGGATAACGGAGAAAAATATTTGAAAAAAAAATGTTTGCTCAACTTCCAAAAACAATTGGAGTTAAAAATACGGAAACAAAACCAATGAAGATAACGAAATTGTCAATGTGTATGTGTGGTGTGGATGCTATATATGCAGTGTGTATATTGTACGTAAATGTACTCAACAAGGTTCAAGTAGGCAGAACTTCAATATGTCACGCACATAAATACAATCGGATATGTGCACTTTCACTTTTCTGACAACTTCTTGATAATCAGGGCCACAAAATCTCTAACTTGAAAGTTGTGTTGAACATTGAGTCACTTCTGTCGGCACTAAAATTGGGGACAATATTCTTTTGTCAAGCGCTGCCAAAACAAATCAAGTAATCGCTGAACAAGCATCATTCAGTGATCCATGGCCTGGGGATCTTTACAAGAAGATCAAATGCTAACAATCATCGCAATGTCTCTACTTGTACAAACAGCGTTGCCAATGCAAATGCCTCAGACGTGGTGTCCAGTTTCACCTTTTGCTAGTTGTAGTAAAAGGTCCATCGGGCTTTTCTGAATACGTTACCGCTGTGGTAGACTCTGCTAGTCAAATCTCAATTATATATACATCATGAATTGAAACGAAGACTTGGTCTAATAAAAACAATTGTACCCGTGTTACAATTGACACTTTATGTAACAAAGACGTTTCACAAGATACAGAAGTAGTGAAATTGTCGGTGAAATCTGGTTACGACGATTATTGGCGTGGAATAACGTGTTTGTGATCGAGTCACGCATACCACATTCAGCTAAAATGCTTAAAAGAGATCAATATATGCATTACTTACACGATATTCCGTTGGCCGATATTAGAGCAAATCAAGCTACGATTTTAATCGCGTCCGATAATCCCATAGCGCACTTCCAGCATATTTCCACAAACAGTGAAATTAAATTATTTGACCGTCCTGATGAATTTGGTTTTATAGAGCTGAGTGGAAATTGCAAAAAGTCATTTAACGAACACGCAGCTTGTATAAGATTCAAATCTTACAAAACATCTTAAAATAACGTTTAATAAATAATCGCGTCAGAGTCCTTTTTTATTTTCTGGAAAGACCGACAGCTATAGACGTAAAAAAGGGTGCTTCAAATATTTGATTTTTGGAAAATGATATTAATTCTGCATTTTTTAACTGTTCAGATAATTGTTTTTCTTTGAAACAGCCATGTGCGTTTAAATTATTGCTTCGTTCTTTCGGAGCTCTTGATTCATCTTATGTGGCGAATTTTTGTTGTATAACGGGAGTTACGTACGATAGCGGAAATAAATTTCCCAGTAGCGCAATATCAATTATCGATATCGACTTTTACGTTGATTTATTAACTTCTAAATGGAGTGTCGTTTCATTGGTATCAGCATCTAAGAACGTGATTGAAATGTTACACGATAACAGGTTCAGGCCGACTGAATGGGTTTCGAATTTTAAATCAGCTTCCACGTGAGATACACGTTCATCGTGTTGCCACAAGTATTGATCTAGATATCGAGAGACTTACTGCAAAAAGTGCTTGGGCTAGAACTGTGGAAGCGAGAGGGATTGCTTCATACCTTAACACCAGGAGTTCACAGGTTTTGCACAAATAGAAAAGCTCTTACTGTTGTAAGTTCAATATCTGATGCTTGGAATGAAGAATTTAACAATAAGAGACTGAAGTGTTGTCAAAGTGGAGTAATTCTATAGGTTACAAAATATTTCGATTTCTCGTCAATTCAAAGATTTGGAATGTAAATATTACCTGTACAAATTTGGCATATTCTGTCAAATGATATCGAAGCATTTCAGGAAGAATTGCCAGAGTCGTTCCACTTAACGCTGATTCCGCCCAAAATCCCATTGATTACTGCACTAGAAGAATGGATATTCCTCAGTTTTTAGAGAATTCTGACAGATGGCTAGTTGGACCAGATTTTTTGCGATTGATTGAGCGAAGCAAACCGAAACTATTTGCAATTAGATTTGGAAAAGACGACAAAATAGTACAGTGACAAACTTTGACTCGATGTTGAGTTGCGGAAAAAGAACCGAAACTGGGAAGAATAAATTCTGGCGCTAGTTTTCGACCCTACTCGACCCGTGTCAGGGTTCTGCCTCATTGATGGATGACTTCCTGTGAATAGTCCTTGGGGTGGCTTTGTCGGCAGTCCGCGTGGTTTTAAATTTAAGTTTAGTTTGGGTTGGGAAAAATATTCGAATATCGTATCGAATATTAGAGTAACAGTTTGCTGTTCTAATATCTGGTAACACAACACGTGACCTGAACACGGCACGCCTTTTGTGCGTCGCTGAATCAGACGCTTGGACAGCACAGCGCACGAGACACGAGAATCAGCATACACTCCTGGCTAACGGACAAGGCGTCAGAATTCAGTGTTTTATTTGCGTTATAATATTTTTTATTTATTTCCAGTTGTTATTATATTGTTTCAATTCCTCGACGAGCATAATGTTTCTCAATGTCGCATGATTTCCAACTTTTCAGTAGGCCATTTGTAAATTTCGAAACATTGATACAAGTTCTTAATGAAGTATAACATTAAGTCAATCATATCAGAAATTCTCACCGATCCGCAATGACGACATTCCATGGTTTATATTTAATGCAAAAACATGGATGTGACAGAAAATACAACGAATCCTGAGGCCAGTAGCAAAGATATTGTTCACTTTTTCATTTTACAGTGACGATAAGGAAGATCAAAGCCGACACGAAATATAACAATCAAAATAAAGTTAATTTGGAGATGGGGATTGCAAATTTATTCTTATAATTTTCCTAGCGTCTCGTCGACAATGATCGCACAGTAGTTCCGCAATAAATTACAAAAATTAAATATCGATATCCACCAGATCGCAAGACTTGATACGCGCGTGATTAAAAGAACCGACATATGTATGTGGATGGCCGAAACAATCACGTCATATTCACGAAACATACCTCAGCCTATACTTCTATATGCGGTTATAATTTTGCCGTTTCGGCGTCTTTATCCACCTATAACTGCTAAGACATAGGTTTTGTATGACGTCATAATGATTCCAACAAAATTTATGAATTGAGTTCTTTTATCCAGATAACAAGCGATTCAGGCCAAGAACGCTCATTTGCAAATATTCCCTAAAAATGTGGAGCATGAGAAATCGACTCAAAAATCAAATATCTTTAGCGAGAAGAAAACCAGAAATCGGAAGGTTAATAGAGGATGTGAGTTTAGCTGTATGTGTAGATGGTTTTGTAACTTTCGGAAGGGTGATGAAGGAAGCTTTTGATCTTTCTCTAGAAACATTAGTAATGTTTCATTTCATTTTGGATACTTGAATACATGCTCATTCTTCTGGTTTTCACGTTAGGATATTCTTCAAATGCAATATTTTAGAAATGTTTCCGACTATTCAAAATAAAAATAAAATTTACATTCGTAGCTTATTATTAGTGGTTAGAGATTTCGACAACGCGCCCCCAATAAACAAGTCCTGTCACGAACTAAACGATTTGTTTCTGAACCAGTTACCAGTGTTTGATATGAGAGGGCAAAGTGTTTCAGCATGTTGTCTGTGCTTTAAAGTGCTGTCCCAATGTAATTCAACTAAGAATCTGTGTAGTTTATTCAAAACAAAAACAGTCAACACGGTGGAACTTGGAATAGAATCAGGAACATGGCATCTGCTGAAAACAAGGAACATAAACTCAATATTTCATACGGATAGACAACTCAATTTTGCAGTATTATAATATCACAACTCACTATATTTCAAATCAATCAGCACGATAAAGATTAAACACATACAAAACCTAATTTAATATATATATACATACGTTATGTCCTGGTTCTACAAGTAACACAACCAAACGAAATATGCTCTGATGTAAATATAATTCAAGTTTTATGACAAAAATATTAAAGCAGTAGTTACTATGTTAGTTTAACTGTAATACTGCCCTGAATTATATTTGTATTACACTTGAAAACCTCAGTTCTTACAAGAATTTGTAAATTTACAAATTGGTATTTCCAACAGATACATAACGAATACTACCAACAATACAGCACCTGTAAACACTGATTCACACCGAATACTGAGATAGACTGAGACAAGATATTCAACTATTGCGCTTCCAATTTACCAATTATCCTAATTAATCAACAAACTCACATCATACTATTGTTTAGTGCGTCAGACGCGCCTTCGCAGTTTACGTAAAAACGTCAATATTTACCCTGGCCAACATTCGGATGAAACAGTAACAACTAGGGCTGGGAATTTTAGGAAAAACACTTTGACCGTTAACCGGGTGAAATTAATCGGTTAACCGGTTAACCGCCGCGTGACGTTTGACGTAATGATTATAATTTCAGCTTGTTACGTCATAATGGTCATAAAGCAATTTCGCGTGTTCTTATTCCGGTATCGCTCAAAATTATTCACGAATCGAGATAGTTTCATGTTTCCTCTGCTGCAAAAGATTGGCAGCGTGGTTCGGGCATGTGGAAATATTTTAGAAAACTCGATTCCGTTCTTAAACGTCATTTATGTGACAAATTTTGAGTGTTCTATATGCAAATTCTACTTCGAGATATATATCATAAAGAAAAACGGCATCAACTGCACACTTGTTGTATGACATTGAATATCCGATTTTGCAATGAAATCGTAAACAATATATTTCGAAATCGACCGAAAACTGATTCTGAATTCATCATTGTAAATTTTTATTATCAGCAACCTTGGTGCTTCCATTATTTTTCACATTTATTGATTCCTTACCCACACAGTTAGTAAGATTTTTTTGAATTAAACGCCGCAAAAGATAAATTTGCGATGACGTATTCATATTTGACGAAATTGTACGGTATAAAGATGATTTGAATCTGAGATGTAAGTTAACGGTTAAAATAAATCATAACCGTTAACCATATGAAATCGGTTAACCGGTTAACCATTCCCAGCCCTAGTATCAACCTATGATGATTTAAGAATGCATGTTTGTAGGGATTTCAGGATAGAAGTTACATGAATATGATTAAGTACTGCTTGTACCGAGCTTTATAGGGTAGATCAGGGTGGTCCGAACCGCGGCCCTAGCACACATTCCTTGCGCCCGTAGAACAATTTTAGCGTGTACTAAACCATTGGTAGATAAGTGTATTTATTGGCAGAATATTTTTGAGTTATTTCCAAACTATTCCAACTGTGATTGGCCTTTTTCCCAATCCCGATGTCGGGATTGATATTTGATAAAATCACGGAATTTCAATGTTGTATCTATAAACGTCAAGACTCTACCAGGATGGAAATGACTTCCCGTGGTCGGTACGAGGAGAATAAATTGTCTTGTGCAAACATGATCAAGCTGATGAGATGAATCGCGCTTTCATCCAAACTTCGTACATGAAGCTCGCCTTAAGTACCTTCTCAATTTTAGAGACGTGGCCATGTGACAGCAATGACGAAACGCAGACCTGACTTAGCGCCGCGCAATCCAGTTTTTTTTTAGCTGGGTCCGGAGTCTCATCTTAGACATATATTTTGGTTGTCATTTGACGATACCACTAGACCTGATCACGCTAAAAGTAATGAAATTAGTCAAATATATGAATTCATCATACAATAAGTGTAGAATGGGTGAACAAGAAATAGGAAAATTATTTACCTTTCCCCAACAACGTTCAATGACGGGGTCTGGCGTGTTTCCAAGTAATTTCTACCACGAAAAAATATAATTTTAGCCGAAAAACAAAATCAAACATGACGAAAAATGCCAAAATTATCACGATATTTCTAAAGAAGCAAATGGTTAAACTCCCGATATTTTATCACTTTTGGGTTTTCTCGTACTGCGGCCCGCGAGACATCGCCAAAAGTTTTTGCGTCACGCCAACCTCGCAACCTTGGACCACCCCAGGGTAGATCTTATATAACGGATGCTGCAATTAGTAGAAACATAAATTAATATTGTATCGGTAAAAGATGTAGAGAAATCGATCTTCAATACGATTCCAGAAAATCTATGGATTCGACACGCATGTAAATTTAGATTCGAATCTTGCTCCATCCAATTCACTAAGACAAGTAATAATTCCACAACGTCTTCATATATATATCACAAAGTTTGTTTGAGATTAAATGTAATTACTTTAAGTCACATATCATGTATTTGGAAGGTTGTCAATTATATCTACCCGTTCCTTATTTTTTATAATGTGAAAAATTCTAATTTTACGGGCATTCAGCGAATGCGAGTATCGCCTTTTTTAATCTTATTTCTCATCATTCTATTGCTAGACATCGGTGCCGTATGCGATGCACTCACGAGAACCACAAAATACTTCTAAGAGAATGATAACAGAAACAAATTATGTGAATAATAAAATATGTGAGTTTAACTTTCTTTGACTTGTCAAATACTGGCACTATGATCTTCAAACCTCCCTTTCATACTAGCTCACTCATCAGAAATTGAGCAAATGTAAAGGTTGTGCATGTGGGATAAGTAGTTTGAAGTAAGGTTTACCACTACGGTTACGAGTTACGAGCTAACTAAAGTCGTATCCTGTCCTTTGGAATCCAAATTATTGTCTTCAATTTATGCACCAACAAAAAACTTTGAAAGAAACTTTGTTATCAGCCTGAAACACATCTGATGTTGACATCAGTATTAACAGTCTTAGTACTTCAGTATTGGTGTTAATAATAAATTGACTATTTTTGAAAAGGACTCAAAGAACAGCCGCGAGTATGCTAGGATACAAAATAAGACAATGATAAATATAACATTGCATATATTAGAGCAATCCTCAAAACCTATTCGGGTAATATATGAATAAACCTAACAATATTCTAAGTATCAAATTCCCACCTGATAATCATTTTGCAACGTATGGCATGAGTCAAACGCGAAATAGGAAATCCCATCATTAATAAATTATACAATTGCACAGCAGATTCCCTGATCCGCATTGTGCGACGTTCATCTACCTCGTGGCAACAAAATTTCAAATTTTCTAGCGAGGGGACTGGGAGGGGTGAGTCATTTATTTGCCACAGTAAAAGGAGGGACGTTGACTAACTATAGTACTATACAGTGCTTAAAATAAAGTTCCATAAAATGAACAATAAAACATTTCGTACATACCGGCCCCGGAAATTATATGAAATGTTTTGATGAAATGGATAACGGAGAAAAATATTTGAAAAAAAAATGTTTGCTCAACTTCCAAAAACAATTGGAGTTAAAAATACGGAAACAAAACCCATGAAGATAACGAAATTGTCAATGTGTATGTGTGGTGTGGATGCTATATATGCAGTGTGTATATTGTACGTAAATGTACTCAACAAGGTTCAAGTAGGCAGAACTTCAATATGTCACGCACATAAATACAATCGGATATGTGCACTTTCACTTTTCTGACAACTTCTTGATAATCAGGGCCACAAAATCTCTAACTTGAAAGTTGTGTTGAACATTGAGTCACTTCTGTCGGCACTAAAATTGGGGACAATATTCTTTTGTCAAGCGCTGCCAAAACAAATCAAGTAATCGCTGAACAAGCATTATTCAGTGATCCATGGCCTGGGGATCTTTACAAGAAGATCAAATGCTAACAATCATCGCAATGTCTCTACTTGTACAAACAGCGTTGCCAATGCAAATGCCTCAGACGTGGTGTCCAGTTTCACCTTTTGCTAGTTGTAGTAAAAGGTCCATCGGGCTTTTCTGAATACGTTACCGCTGTGGTAGACTCTGCTAGTCAAATCTCAATTATATATACATCATGAATTGAAACGAAGACTTGGTCTAATAAAAACAATTGTACCCGTGTTACAATTGACACTTTATGTAACAAAGACGTTTCACAAGATACAGAAGTAGTGAAATTGTCGGTGAAATCTGGTTACGACGATTATTGGCGTGGAATAACGTGTTTGTGATCGAGTCACGCATACCACATTCAGCTAAAATGCTTAAAAGAGATCAATATATGCATTACTTACACGATATTCCGTTGGCCGATATTAGAGCAAATCAAGCTACGATTTTAATCGCGTCCGATAATCCCATAGCGCACTTCCAGCATATTTCCACAAACAGTGAAATTAAATTATTTGACCGTCCTGATGAATTTGGTTTTATAGAGCTGAGTGGAAATTGCAAAAAGTCATTTAACGAACACGCAGCTTGTATAAGATTCAAATCTTACAAAACATCTTAAAATAACGTTTAATAAATAATCGCGTCAGAGTCCTTTTTTATTTTCTGGAAAGACCGACAGCTATAGACGTAAAAAGGGTGCTTCAAATATTTGATTTTTGGAAAATGATATTAATTCTGCAATTTTTAACTGTTCAGATAATTGTTTTTCTTTGAAACAGCCATGTGCGTTTAAATTATTGCTTCGTTCTTTCGGAGCTCTTGATTCATCTTATGTGGCGAATTTTTGTTGTATAACGGGAGTTACGTACGATAGCGGAAATAAATTTCCTAGTAGCGCAATATCAATTATCGATATCGACTTTTAAGTTGATTTATTAACTTCTAAATGGAGGGTCGCTTCATTGGTATCAGCATCTAAGTACGTGATTAAAATGTTACACGATAACAGGTTCAGGCCGACTGAATGGGTTTCGAATTTTAAATCAGCTTGGGCTAGAACTGTGGAAGCGAGAGGGATTGCTTCATACTTTAACACCAGGAGTTCACAGGTTTTGCACAAATAGAAAAGCCCTTACTGTTGTAAGTTCAATATCTGATGCTTGGAATGAAGAATTCAACAATAAGAGACTGAAGTGTTGGTCAAAGTGGAGTAATTCTATAGGTTACAAAATATTTCGATTTCTCGTCAATTCAAAGATGTGGAATGTAAATATTCCCTGTACAAATTTGGCATATTCTGTCAAAAGATATCGAAGCATTCCAGGAAGAATTGCCAGAGTCGTTCCACTTAACGCTGATTCCGCCCAAAATCCCATTGATTACTGCACTAGAAGAATGGATATTCCTCAGTTTTTAGAGAATTCTGACAGATGGCTAGTTGGACCAGATTTTTTGCGATTGATTGAGCGAAGCAAACCGAAACTATTTGCAATTAGATTTGGAAAAGACGACAAAATAGTACAGTGACAAACTTTGACTCGATGTTGAGTTGCGGAAAAAGAACCGAAACTGGGAAGAAAAAATTCTGGCGCTAGTTTTTGACACTACTCGACCCGTGTCAGGATTCTGCCTCATTGATGGATGACTTCCTGTGAATAGTCATTGGGGTGGCTTTGTCGGCAGTCAGCGTGGTTATAAATTTAGGTTTAGTTTGGGTTGGGAAAAATATTCGAATATCGTATCGAATATTAGAGTAACAGTTTGCTGTTCTAATATCTGGTAACACAACACGTGACCTGAACACGGCACGCCTTTTGTGCGTCGCTGAATCAGACGCTTGGATAGCACAGCGCACGAGACACGAGAATCAGCATACACTCCTGGCTAACGGACAAGGCGTCAGAATTCAGTGTTTTATTTGCGTTATAATATTTTTTATTTATTTCCAGTTGTTATTATATTGTTTCAATTCCTCGACGAGCATAATGTTTCTCAATGTCGCATGATTTCCAACTTTTCAGTAGGCCATTTGTAAATTTCGAAACATTGACACAAGTTCTTAATGAAGTATAACATTAAGTCAATCATATCAGAAATTCTCACCGATCCGCAATGACGACATTCCATGGTTTATATTTAATGCAAAAACATGGATGTGACAGAAAATACAACGAATCCTGAGGCCGTAGCAAAGATATTGTTCACTTTTTCATTTTACAGTGACGGTAAGGAAGATCAAAGCCGACACGAAATATAACAATCAAAATAAAGTTAATTTGGAGATGGGGATTGCAAATTTATTCTTATAATTTTCCTAGCGTCTCGTCGACAATGATCGCACAGTAGTTCCGCAATAAATTAAAAAAATTAAATATCGATATCCACCAGATCGCAAGACTTGATACGCGCGTGATTAAAAGAACCGACATATGTATGTGGATGGCCGAAACAATCACGTCATAATCACGAAACATACCTCATCCTATACTTCTATATGCGGTTATAATTTTGCCGTTTCGGCGTCTTTATCCACCTATAACTGCTAAGACATAGGTTTTGTATGACGTCATAATGATTCCAACAAAATATATGAATTGAGTTCTTTTATCCAGATAACAAGCGATTCAGGCCAAGAACGCTCATTTGCAAATATTCCCTAAAAATGTGGAGCATGAGAAATCGACTCAAAAATCATATATCTTTAGCGAGAAGAAAACCAGAAATCAGAAGGTTAATGGAAGATGTGAGTTTAGCTGTATGTGTAGATGGTTTTGTAACTTTCGGAAGGGTGATGAAGGAAGCTTTTGATCTTTCTCTAGAAACATTAGTAATGTTTCATTTCATTTTGAATACTTGAATACATGCTCATTCTTCTGGTTTTCACGTTAGGATATTCTTCAAATGCAATATTTTATAAATGTTTCCGACTACTCAAAATAAAAATAAAATTTACATTCGTAGCTTATTATTAGTGGTTAGAGATTTCGACAACGCGCCCCCAATAAACAAGTCCTGTCACGAACTGAACGATTTGTTTCTGAACCAGTTACCAGTGTTTGATATGAGAGGGCAAAGTGTTTCAGCATGTTGTCTGTGCTTTAAAGTGCTGTCCCAATGTAATTCAACTAAGAATCTGTGTAGTTTATTCAAAACAAAAACAGTCAACACGGTGGAACTTGGAATAGAATCAGGAACATGGCATCTGCTGAAAACAAGGAACATAAACTCAATATTTCATACGGATAGACAACTCAATTTTGCAGTATTATAATATCACAACTCTCTATATTTCAAATCAATCAGCACGATAAAGATTAAACACATACAAAACCTAATTTAGTATATATATACATAAGTTATGTCCTGGTTCTACAAGTAACACAACCAAACGAAATATGCTCTGATGTAAATATAATTCAAGTTTTATGACAAAAATTTTAAAGCAGTAGTTACTATGTTAGTTTAACTATAATACTACGCTGACTTATATTTGTATTACACTTGAAAACCTCAGTTCTTACAAGAATTTGTAAATTTACAAATTGGTATTTCCAACAGATACATAACGAGTACTACCAACAATACAGCACCTGTAAACGCTGATTCACACCGAATACTGAGATAGACTAAGACAAGATATTCAACTATTGCGCTTCCAATTTACCAATTATCCTAATTAATCAACAAACTCACATCATACTATTGTTTAGTGCGTCAGACGCGCCTTCGCAGTTTACGTAAAAACGTCAATATTTACCCTGGCCAACATTCGGATGAAACAGTAACAACTAGGGCTGGGAATTTTAGGGAAAACACTTTGACCGTTAACCGGGTGAAATTAATCGGTTAACCGGTTAACCGCCGCGTGACGTTTGACGTAATGATTATAATTTCAGATTGTTACGTCATAATGGTCATAAAGCAATTTCGCGTGTTCTTATTCCGGTATCGCTCAAAATTATTCACGAATCGAGATAGTTTCATGTTTCCTCTGCTGCAAAAGATAGGCAGCGTGGTTCGGGCATGTGGAAATATTTTAGAAAACTCGATTCCGTTCTTAAACGTCATTTATGTGACAAATTTTGAGTGTTCTATATGCAAATTCTACTTCGAGATATATATCATAAAGAAAAACGGCATCAACTGCACACTTGTTGTATGACATTGAATATCCGATTTTGCAATGAAATCGTAAACAATATATTTCGAAATCGACCGAAAACTGATTCTGAATTCATCATTGTAAATTTTTATTATCAGCAACCTTGGTGCTTCCATTATTTTTCACATTTATTGATCCCTTACCCACACAGTTAGTAAGATTTTTTTGAATTAAACGCCGCAAAAGATAAATTTGCGATGACGTATTCATATTTGACGAAATTGTACGGTATAAAGATGATTTGTACCTGAGATGTAAGTTAACGGTTAAAATAAATCATAACCGTTAACCATATGAAATCGGTTAACCGGTCAACCATTCCCAGCCCTAGTATCAACCTATGATGATTTAAGAATGCATGTTTGTAGGGATTTCAGGATAGAAGTTACATGAATATGATTAAGTACTGCTTGTACCGAGCTTTATAGGGTGGATCAGGGTGGTCCGAACCGCGGCCCTAGCACACATTCCTTGCGCCCGGAGAACAATTTTAGCGTGTACTAAACCATTGGTAGATAAGTGTATTTATTGGCAGAATATTTTTGAGTTATTTCCAAACTATTCCAACTGTGATTGGCCTTTTTCCTAATTCCGATGTCGGGATTGATATTTGATAAAATCACGGAATTTCAATGTTGTATCTATAAACGTCAAGACTCTACCAGGATGAAAATGACTTCCCGTGGTCGGTACGAGGAGAATAAATTGTCTTGTGCAGACATGATCAAGCTGATGAGATGAATCGCGCTTTCATCAAAACTTCGTACATGAAGCTCGCCTTAAGTAACTTCTCAATTTTAGAGACGTGACCATGTGACAGCAATGACGAAACGCAGACCTGACTTAGCGCCGCGCAATCCAGTTTTTTTTTAGCTGGGTCCGGAGTCTCATCTTAGACATATATTTTGGTTGTCATTTGACGATACCACTAGACCTGATCACGCTAAAAGTAATGAAATGAGTCAAATATATGAATTCATCATACAATAAGTGTAGAATGGGTGAACAAGAAATAGGAAACGTATTTACCTTTCCCCAACAACGTTCAATGACGGGGTCTGGCGTGTTTCCAAGTAATTTCTACCACGAAAAAATATAATTTTATCGGACATTACAAAATCAAACATAAAGAAAAATGCCAAAAATATCACGATATTTCTCAAGAAGCAAATGGGTAAACTCCCGATGTTTTATCACTTTTGGGTTTTCTCGTACTGCGGCCCGCGAGACATCGCCAAAAGTTTTTGCGTCACGCCAACCTCGCAACCTTGGACCACCCCAGGGTAGATCTTATATAACGGATGCTGCAATTAGTAGAAACATAAATTAATATTGTATCGTAAAAGATGTAGAGAAATCGATCTTCAATACGATTCCAGAAAATCTATGGATTCGACACGCATGTGAATTTAGATTCGAATCTTGCTCCATCCAATTCACTAAGACAAGTAATAATTCCACAACGTCTTCATATATATATCACAAAGTTTGTTTGAGATTAAATGTAATTACTTTAAGCCACATATCATGTATTTGGAAGATTGTCAATTATATCTACCCGTTCCTTATTTTTTATAATGTGAAAAATTCTAATTTTACGGGCATTCAGCGAATGCGAGTATCGCCTTTTTTAATCTTATTTCTCATCATTCTATTGCTAGACATCGGTGCCGTATGCGATGCACTCACGAGAACCACAAAATACTTCTAAGAGAATGATAACAGGAACAAATTATGTGGATAATAAAATATGTGAGTTTAACTTTCTTTGACTTGTCAGATACTGGCACTATGATCTTAAAACCTCCCTTTCATACTAGCTCACTCATCAGAAATTGAGCAAATGTAAAGGTTGTGCATGTGGGATAAGTAGTTTGAAGTAAGGTTTACCACTACGGTTACGAGTTACGAGCTAACTAAAGTCGTATCCTGTCCTTTGGAATCCAAATTATTGTCTTCAATTTATGCACCAACAAGAAACTTTGAAAGAAACTTTGTTATCAGCCTGAAAACATCTGATGTTGACATCAGTGTTAACAGTCTTAGTACTTCAGTATTGGTGTTAATAATAAATTGACTATTTTTGACAAGGACTCAAAGAACAGCCGCGAGTATGCTAGGATACAAAATAAGACAATGATAAATATAACATTGCATATATTAGAGCAATCCTCAAAATCTATTCGGGTAATATATGAATAAACCTAACAATATTCTAAGTATCAAATTCCCACCGGATAATCATTTTGCAACGTATGGCAAGAGTCAAACGCGAAATAGGAAATCCCATCATTAATAAAATATACAATTGCACAGCTGACTCCCTGATCCGCATTGTGCGACGTGCATCTACCTCGTGGCAACAAAATTTCAAATTTTCTAGCGAGGGGACTGGGAGGGGTGAGTCATTTACTCGCCACAGTAAAAGGAGGGACGTTGACTAACTATAGTACTATACAGTGCTTAAAATAAAGGGCTTAAGGTTCCATAAAATGGGCAATAAAACATTTCGTACATACCGGCCCCGGAAATTATATGAAATGTTTTGATGAAATGGATAACGGAGAAAAATATTTGAAAAAAAAATGTTAATTTGGAGATGGGGATTGTAAATTTATTCTTATAATTTTCCTAGCGTCTCGTCGACAATGATCGCACAGTAGTTCCGCAATAAATTAAAAAAATTAAATATCGATATCCACCAGATCGCAAGACTTGATACGCGCGTGATTAAAAGAACCGACATATGTATGTGGATGGCCGAAACAATCACGTCATAATCACGAAACATACCTCAGCCTATACTTCTATATGCGGTTATAATTTTGCCGTTTCGGCGTCTTTATCCACCTATAACTGCTAAGACATAGGTTTTGTATGACGTCATAACGATTCCAACAAAATATATGAATTGAGTTCTTTTATCCAGATAACAAGCGATTCAGGCCAAGAACGCTCATTTGCAAATATTCCCTAAAAATGTGGAGCATGAGAAATCGACTCAAAAACCAAATATCTTTAGCGAGAAGAAAACCAGAAATCAGAAGGTTAATGGAAGATGTGAGTTTAGCTGTACGTGTAGATGGTTTTGTAACTTTCGGAAGGGTGATGAAGGAAGCTTTTGATCTTTCTCTAGAAACATTAGTAATGTTTCATTTCATTTTAAATACTTGAATACATGCTCATTCTTCTGGTTTTCACGTTAGGATATTCTTCAAATGCAATATTTTAGAAATGTTTCCGACTATTCAAAATAAAAATGAAATTTACATTCGTAGCTTATTATTAGTGGTTAGAGATTTCGACAACGCGCCCTAAATAAACAAGTCCTGTCACGAACTAAACGATTTGTTTCTGAACCAGTTACCAGTGTTTGATATGAGAGAGCAAAGTGTTTTAGTATGTTGTCTGTGTTTTAAAGTGCTGTCCCAATGTAATTCAACTAAGAATCTGTGTAGTTTATTCAAAACAAAAACAGTCAACACGGTGGAACTTGGAATCAGGAACATGGCATCTGCTGAAAACAAGGAACATAAACTCAATATTTCATACGGAGAGACAACTCAATTTTGCAGTATTATAATATCACAACTCACTATATTTCAAATCAATCAGCACGATGAAGATTAAACACATACAAAACCTAATTTAGTATATATATACATACGTTATGTCCTGGTTCTACAAGTAACACAACCAAACGAAATATGCTCTGATGTAAATATAATTCAAGTTTTATGACAAAAATATTAAAGCAGTAGTTACTATGTTAGTTTAACTGTAATACTGCCCTGAATTATATTTGTATTACACTTGAAAACCTCAGTTCTTACAAGAATTTGTAAATTTACAAATTGGTATTTCCAACAGATACATAACGAGTACTACCAACAATACAGCACCTGTAAACACTGATTCACACCGAATACTGAGATGGACTGAGACAAGATATTCAACTATTGCGCTTCCAATTTACCAATTATCCTAATTAATCAACAAACTCACATCATACTATTGTTTAGTGCGTCAGACGCGCCTTCGCAGTTACGTAAAAACGTCAATATTTACCCTGGCCAACATTCGGATGGAACAGTAACAACTAGGGCTGGGAATTTTAGGGAAAACTCTTTGACCGTCAACCGGGTGAAATTAATCGGTTAACCGGTTAACCGCCGCGTGGCGTTTGACGTAATGATTATAATTTCAGCTTGTTACGTCATAATCGTCATAAACTAATTCCGCGTGTTCTTATTCCCGTATCGCTCAAAATTATTCACGAATCGAGATAGTTTCATGTTTCCTCTGCTGCAAAAGATAGGCAGCGTGGTTCGGGCATGTGGAAATATTTTAGAAAACTCGATTCCGTTCTTAAACGTCATTTATGTGACAAATTTTAAGTGTTCTATGTGCAAATTCTACTTCGAGATATATATCATGAAGAAAAACGGCATCAACTGCCCACTTGTTGTATGACATTGAATATCCGATTTTGCAATGAAATCGTGAACAATATATTTCGAAATCGACCGAAAACTGATTCTGAATTCATCATTGTAAATTTTTATTATCAGCAACCTTGGTGCTTCCATTATTTTTCACATTTATTGATTCCTTACCCACACAGTTAGTAAGATTTTTTTGAATTAAACGCCGCAAAAGATAAATTTGCGATGACGTAATCATATTTGACGAAATTGTACGGTATAAAGATGATTTGTACCTGAGATGTCAGTTAACGGTTAAAATAAATCATAACCGTTAACCATATGAAATCGGTTAACCGGTTAACCATTCCCAGCCCTAGTAACAACCTATGATGATTTAAGAATGCATGTTAGTAGGGATTTCAGGATAGAAGTTACATGAATATGATTAAGTACTGCTTGTACCGAGCTTTATAGGGTAGATCAGGGTGGTCCGAACCGCGGCCCTAGCACACATTCCTTGCGCCCGTAGAACAATTTTAGCGTGTACTAAACCATTGGTAGATAAGTGTATTTATTGGCAGAATATTTTTGAGTTATTTCCAAACTATTCCAACTGTGTTTGGCCTCTTTCCTAATCCCGATGTCGGGATTGATATTTGATAAAATCACGGAATTTCAATGTTGTATCTATAAACGTCAAGACTCTACCAGGATGGAAATGACTTCCCGGGGTCGGTACGAGGAGAATAAATTGTCTTGTGCAGACATGATCAAGCTGATGAGTCCGTAAATTTTGTTGTTTTGCATGTCTCTTCGTACATGTAGCCCATTTGGTAGACGCTGAACCAAAATTTAACAATTTTTATTGAATTTTATTCCATTGGGAATTCCGCGGGGTGGGATGGGATGAACCAGGGATGGTAGAAAAAAAAATGGGTCCCATGGACAAGCCTGCTTATCAAGCTATAATAAATGTGTCATAAGTTTGTCTCACCCCTGAAGTATTGATAAGTTTCATTATCCAAGGAAAGTATTTCTATCTTGGAAGTTTGTTTATTCTTTAGTTCGTTAATATTATTCACAAATGATGCTGTAATTCTTCCAGAAAAAAAAACATATTTATATATATTAAATAGAATCAGATTCAAATCGAAACGTTCTGATTCAAAAATGAAATTTTGAAACTTAAGCTCCTACGTCTGTGCTTTTCACGCCCTTAGTACGTCAATGGGTTTATATAACCGTGAGGGATTTAATCTTCAAAACCTCTTTCTCTTCAGTTTAGCGATATCGACCGAACTCAAGAAACCAGTTTTTTAGGTTAATAATGGAATTTCAATGCAGGAACACTTGCGTCGAATGCCTCAGGCTGCGACGTGTCGTCAAGATGTGAATGAAAACACACTTTATTGCACAATTTTTACTTCAAGTCCACCAACTGAACACGAATGAAACTAGTAATAATCGATGTGAATATGTATTGTATACCAACAGAATACACAAAATGCCCGCTGGTTATTTTTTTGTCTGATCAGTCCGATGAACGTTTGACATATAGGAACTGACTTGACTCGCTGTTTAATAACTATTGACGACACACCTCAATGGTTTAAATTACGTCTAATGAATAATAATGAATATCAAATATGTATGCTGAAGTTGATCTGCTATCATAAAAACAGGCAAAAAGCGACGGCAGGATTCTGCTATTTTGCTCTGTCAAAACGTAGTTGTTAGAAGAATTCGTTTTAATTAACTCAAAACATCTCTCAGTTATTTTTTCCCGATTTAATGTGTAAAAAATGAGCATTATAAATATTCTGGCTAGCCCGTTTAGAAGGTTACCCATCCATTCCAGTAAATCCATAACGATGATTACTGTGATCGTGTGTGCTTGTAAGTTTGCTGAAAAAGTGTATATATTACTTCATGATACCATAGTTTATAATATGGTACTTTCCGTTTCTGCCTTAGGCAAGATATTGGCTCAAATTATATATTGTTTAATGCCACATTTGGCTATATGTAGTTCAATTCGAATTTCTCACTTTCGGGTGTTTTTTTTTTTTTAACATCTTCCCTAGAAAAAAATCACATCGTAACAGTTATATATATAGATATTTTCTGTAAAGAAGTAGGCTATATTTTGTAATTGTCGAAACAGTTGTACCACCTCGCTCGAATGATGACTACGAGTTTTTATTCTATATCATTTTACATTCTTGGATTTCTATTTATTGGCAACCCAACATGTGCAAAACAGAAAATATGCATGGAAGTGGATAGTGTCGAATCTCTACATAGCGGTACCGGTCTCAATTCTACAACAAATTACAATCTACCAGTACCGAACAAGGACGAATTGATGTTGATAATAGACGAAAAGATAACAAAAGGTAAATTTTTGCACAATACAAAACATTTCTTTCTGGATTATGGCCCACGAGCGCATAGCTTTTTCTATTAAGCAGTGGTCGAATGCTCAGCATTTGACCCCTCAATTCTCATAATGGCCTGAAATCACACGGAACTTAAACAGCTTCTTAGTCCTTTCTTTTATTTGCGTTCGTATATTTTGATAATTGTCATCACTGTTCTTCAATAGAGCATGTTTCGCAACATTCATTTACTAGTGCATTATATTATGTTGCGTTGTTTTAAACTCAGCCATTGGGAAGTTACGGACCGAGATTGTGACCGAGATCATTAACGTGGAATCAAGATTATTTGCCAACCAACTTAAAACTGCTGCAAACATAACAGCTATATTTGCAGAAGAGATGATGGATTTGAAAGCGGAAATTATGCCTTTCATGAAATTTGGAAAAAGTATGTGATAATTTTTTCTAGTGACAGTGTACCGATCTACACCGTTAATGTGGCGTCAAAATACTTGTACAGTCAATTGTGATTATGGTGTGGATTGCGGTTAAACGCAGTCGGATGGAAGTCAAAGTTTACATGTTGCCTTTTGGCGACTCAGAATATAATATCATATAAAAATGTTGCTGTCGCAACATATTTAAATCATTAATGGGGCTTTTAACTGATACTTAGCAGTATGTGTACATTTGCTGGTGATTGTCACGATTTTACTGTACAGTTGAAGCAATCAATTTTACCATCTGTTCTACTCTGCAATAAGCAGATAGTGAGAAAGTTGATTTAAATATTTGTTCTTTTAGAGAAATATATAGAATGTCAGAAATCATCATCACGATTACACAAAATCTGCATTTTAAAATACCGTTTTGAAATTCCACTCGAGATGTTTCATATTCTTATGTACGTCAGGTTACTGTCATGTTATCCATGGCGACGGATGTTATTGGTTGGAATTGCACACAAAATCTGATTTGAAGCTTACCGATGCCAAAACAATTTGTCGAGGAAGGGGCGGATTTCTTGCAAATGTATACAATCAAGAACATTACAATAAGATGTTGGTAAAAATTCGTTCAGAAATGCCATTAAATTCTGACAATGTTTACGTTTGGATTGGAATGAGATTTAACCCACTTGTAAGATGTTTTTTTTTTGGTGATTTTAGGATAGAATAATGCTTATCGAGGCTTTTAAGTGATGGCCTTAGTGAAAACTACTCGATTATTGGGCATGGTGCTTCGCCGCTCCGCATATGTTGACACAAAGAATGTAGTTTTAAATGACGACTGGAGAACATAATTTATTTTCTTTATCCTAAATTACTATCCAACCTTCGCGTACGGACTTATTTTCCTCAATCTTCATGCATGTTTGAGCTGTAGTTTTGCTTAAGGATAAAAAGATATAGAAAAAAATTATGTAGGTATGCTTTGTTTTCTTTTTTCAGACCGGGGACGTCCTATATCGCAATGGTGACATTGCAACATATGCTAACTGGATAGCTGGAGAGTATCCAAAACTTGGAACTGATTTTGCTAGGCGTGTGGATATTGACATAAAAGTATTTAAGGACCCAAACACGCCAGGAGGCGGAATGGGAAATTACGATAGCTCGGTTGGTGGAGTATCACATGGCGTATTTTGTCAGATTTAACATATCTCTTTCCCATGGCCATCTGATCTTTAATGTTGAAGCCATAATGTGTTGCACCTTTCAAAAACGGAGAGACTAAAAGTAATACATCATTTCACGAAGACAAATTTTTGATTCTTTGACAGTTCTTGTAGCGATAGGCAAGTTAGATACTTATGAAGAATGCATGTTAATCAATATTGTGTTAAAACTTTGTTGAAAATAAAATAAAACAATATGTTTAATTACTGGCGTAATTTCACTAAAGTATTGTAAGTAACTCTCTCAGATAACCCGTATAGCTCTAAGCAAGTGCTTTACTCGCCTTCTTAGATATCACAGAAAATGATCCACATTTCGCATATGCGAATATACCAGTATCGATTCGGCACTTTTTTCTGGAATGAAGTTACTATAGGAGTTAATACACCCATATTCAGCGATATGATAAACTTTTTTTTGAGGATTTATATATTTCATGGATCTATTTTGAATTCTTTTGCCTTTTCACGAGTCCCTGTATATACTCTAAGTCAGGGTCGGCCAACCTTTTTGGCCGACGGGCCACATTTAGTTTACTAATAATTGCGCGGGCCACTTAACATGGTAACTATGTTATAGATTTGCTACACTGACTAAAAGTTAATGAAAAAACAAACAAAACCTTCGCACCAAACTTTCTCAATAATAAGAACAATAAAAAAAAAAGATACAGTAAAGTCAATAAAGTTTTCTCTACACGTTGATATTTTAGTGTGAAGTTTGGCACTGTTTTCCGCTAACAAGTTTGTTAATATTCGCTGGGATGGACGATGTAGCAATGCGAAGCGAATTTTCCATATGACTGTCAGAAATTAGTGATCTCAGAGGGAATTTGACATGGTTCATCTGTGAAAAAACTTGCTCGCACAAGTAAGTGCTGCCAAATAATGAAGTCATGAAAACTGCCATTCTGTGAATCCTCAGATATTTTTCTTTTGAGATGCATTTTCAGTAAAATTCTATTAATGGCAAGTCCTTAAACCTCTCCTTCAAATCAGTTGAACATTGAAAATCAAATCACTTCATCTGTAGGTTTTCAGGTAACTCATATATTTTCACAGAAAATGGCAGGAAAACAGCTTGAAATACACGACAGACTTTTTAAAGTCAGCGAATCTAAGTTCGAAATCTTCCCTTAATTCTGTTATCAGTTTTGCGTATTTCTGGCTGTTTTGAACTTGAAGACTATGAAGAGTAGGGAAATGGACAAAGTTGTTGTTGTTTATTTGCATTTCCCATATAGTTAATTTCACAACAAAGGCCTTGACATGATCAAATACGGAATGTATCAGTTGGCCTCTTTTTTGCAGGCATGAATTTAATTCGTTTAGATGGGTAGTTATATCCACCATAAATGCAAAATCTTCTATTTATTCCTTGTTATTGAATTCAACAATACTAGTACCCTTGCTTTCCATAAAAGTTTGTATTGCATCCTTGAGTTCAATCACCCGTTTCAGCACTTTGCCGCGTCTTAACCATCGGACCTCGGTGTAGTATGTAATGTCATCGAAGTCTGCATCCATGCTGTGCAGTAGTTCTTGAAACTCTCTGTGACGCAGCCCTTTGGAACGAATGAAGTTGACCGTTTTAGTGACAACTGACATGACATTTGGCATTTTCAGTGACTTGGCACAAAGATTCTCTTGGTGTATTATGCAATGGAACTGCATAGTAGTGTCATTTCCGACTTTACTTGCTTCAATTTGGAGTAAGTTTACTAGACTCTGTTGTCTCCCAACCATTGATGGGGCGCCATCAGTGGTGATTCCCGAAAGTTTTGCCAAAGACAAGCTAAGACGCTTGATCATTTTCATCACAGCTCCCAACAAATCAATGCCTCTAGTCGTGCCTTTAATTGGGACAATGGCTGCGAGTTCTTCGGTGATTTCAAAATCATCATTAACTCCCCGCACGAAGATCGCCAGCTGAGCAGTAGACTTGATGTCAGTGCTTTCGTCGAGCGCCAACGAATACGATGAAAACGTTCCCGCTTTTGCAATTAAAGTTTCCTCTATAGAGTTTCCAAGCTCTTCAACACGACGAGTTATGGTCTGCCTTGACAGGCTTATTTTTTTTAAACTCCTCTTTCATTTCCGGACTTAAAACATTGATAACCCGAACAATGCATTCCTTAACGAATTCTCCATCTGAGAATGGCCTCGATTGTTTTGTGATTATTTCTGCCACCAAGTAGCTCGCTTTCACAACTGACTCCTGATGCATAAAAAGTTTCGAGAAGACATTTTGTTGTCCTCGAAGAACTTTTGTTAATTTTTTTACTTTATCTTGTCTCACCTCATTTTGGTATTTATCATAATCTGATGAATGTTTACTGGCGTAATGTCTGCTTATGTTGTATTCTTTGCATTCTGATACAGGTTGATTACATATGAGGCAAATCGGCTTATTGTCGACATAAATAAAAAAGTATTGATATGTCCACCTCTGTTGGAATAGTCTGTTGGCGTTGCCTGCTTTTCGCTCCCTAGTTGACATATTCTATGAACTGTATCACTCTGTCAATGCAGAAGGCGGAACTCCATCTTTACCGGACGGCAAAGTTAGCCGTTCACCTTTACTCGGTATCCTGAATTGCTTGCTAATTGAATGTTCCATGACTGTTACTTATACGTTCTTCAGGCGCCAAAGCAATCCAAAGTTGTCAACTCATCAATATTTTGCCTCATCGCCGTAACATCAAGGATTTCAGCATTGGCAATTATTGCTTATGCCCCCGGCATGTTTGATCAAGTAATATTTGGTTAGTGCTACATTTGAATGAGAGACCACGTGATAAAATAGAAGAAGATTCTCTCTCAGGGTGGAGATCAAAAACTTCACTTAACTTAAACTTGGATTAAGACTAATCTCGGGTTAGTTAAACTCGGTTTAACTTCGATAGTTAACCGGAGATCAAAAACCTAGTTTAGCGGTTACTTAACTAATCCTGGTTTAAGTCCGACGCCACGAGGCATTTCATCGAAACATCGTGGCATGTTGCTCTTTGACCCCGTATTCCCATGGCGATGACAACGCGAACCCAATTTTGTTGTAATTTGCTGTCTTTGCAAAGTCGGTTTTTGATGTATTTCGTTGATTTTGCCGAAGCAAAACAAGCTGGGCGGTAGAACTACGAAGAGCTGACGCGCATTACACGAAATATCTATATAATAACAATTTATCATAAATAGAATTCCTCCCACTACTGGTACAGTCTACAACTACGTCTAAGTAAACCAGGGGCACACAACTTACGTCCGCATACGGCCGTCGAATATGAAATCGGTGGCCGTTTGGTGTGTGTTTTAGCTGCAAAATGAGCACAAGGCGAGAATACCTATGATGCCATCAGGAAATAAATTACCTAAGCTTTGAATAATCACTTCGGCGAGGTTGACATACTTGCCTATGCTTATAATCTTTGTCACACCACTTGGGTAGATCGCGATGTTATAGAAAGATATTGTTTAAATAAAATAATTTATGTTTGAGGGAGTCACATTCGTGTTACGTAAAATCAAAACAGCACTGTCTTATAATCGATAAAGATAATCGCTATCATAAACATTGAACGCTGTATAATTGCACTATGTCTTCCAAGTGGGTGCGGTTTTCCTGATTGAATAAAAAAACGATTCTTATCGACGTCAGGCAAACTCTCAAGAATTTACGCATGGATCTTGCCGAAAAGCCAGAGGCGTCAATGTCGAGCGGTCGGCATCTGTTTACGTATGTCTATTTTATATCGTTTTAGTTTATTACTTATTACGCAAAAACCGCACAAAGAGCGCCCGGTTTTCAGCAATTATTTCGCAGGCCATTTTGTAAATCTAGAAAACTAACTAAGTATTGAGATTTTGTATGAAAAGAATATAAGAAAGACATGCGGCATAAAAAAAGACCAATTTGTAATATTAATCAGTGTTGGGTATTAGTCTGTGAACCCCAGCCGAGTTCGGGGTCATTGGAGTCTCGAATCGAGTTTCACTGGCGCTTAGTTGACGACGAGTCCAAGTCGTTCCAATTAGACTACTCGAGGTGCTTCGAATCTCTGTTAAATGGTGACAAGGGACCGCACAACACCGATAGTAACACCGCTTTGACGGCGCGGCAATGTAATAAATGCACATAGAGACTGCGGTATAGGCCTCCTGCCGCCTACTTGGAATGGCGGAATCGAGTCCGGATTCGATTACAAGATCGATCCTTCGCGGAATCGACTAGAATCGATTCCGTTGCATTGGAATCGATTCTCGAGGGTAAAACTTGGATTGCAAACAATGTGTAACGTTTTGTGGCAATTCCTTCACATGTATGTATAAACTGCTTTACCGCTATGTTGAGTTGCTACGACGCCGCAAACTTCACTATAGATATATATTTGCCTACACTTGTAAGGATGCCAAGTATGACTACTTACAAGTATTCGATTCTTATCCGATCCCTAAATTTTCGATTCCGATTCTCGATTGCAAATCTCGATTCCTCGACATATCTTACCGAATAAACATATAGTATACCCACCTAAGCAATACCATATGAAATCAAACAAGAGCACGATTTTCAAATTCGGGACGGTCAAGAAGGCCGAAACTAATTAGTATGGGTATCCAATCTGTCGCAGGAGACAAAATCGCACAAAAAAATCCTTCAGAACCCACAGAGATTTTCAAAATAAATAAACGTTAAAGCCTTCCAGCGAAATATATATATATATATCATATACGTAGCAAATCAACATATCAGTGAAGCAGTTTATACATACCGGTATATGTTACAAAACGTTACAGATTGTTTGCAATCAAAGTTTTGAAACTCGAGAATCGATTCCAGTGCATCGGAATCGATTCTAGTCGATTCCGCGAAGAATCGATTCTGTAATCGTATCCGGACTCGAGTCCGCCATCCCTACTTGTAAGTAGTCATACTCGGCATCCTTACCGCCTACACGAGCAGCGTTTCTTTGACCTATAGGTTAAGATCACGAGCTGTGACTACTTGCCCACTCAGATCCTTTCTGTATTATTCTTTCTAGCTGTTATTAAAAACTTTCGACTTTAACTTAGCACGAGAAAGGTCGCCGAACCGCTACAAATAATTTTTATTGATTTTGAAGAGAAATTACACAAAATTTCGAAAAGAAAAACGAATCAACTAGAGCCAACAGAAAGTTTTGAAAATAAAAGTAATGACTTTCTAGCACAATCTTTCACCACTGAAAATTTCAACGCAATTGGTCCAGTAGTTAGTTTTTTCATGACAACAAGAAGAAAATACCAACAAGAACAACATAATAACACAAGAGAGCAATGCTTAAATATATGGAGACGTGGACCAAAACGAAATATTTTACCGACATTTTCCTTAAAAATCATATCCTGGACGAAGCTTAACCTGTGAATCATCGTATCTTACTATTACCGATACTTGGGACTGTCCTAGCTTTACCAGACCCCGTGACAATGATGATTCATGCGTCTTGTGCATGAAATACCAGATGTCGCAGGATTCATAGAAAATTCAGGAATAAATGAAAGTAATAGCTTTCTAGCGAAAAATACAATCTCCCAAGACTGAATTTCAAAGCAATTGGTCCAACAGGCCTATTAGGCCTGATTACATGTCCATCAAAAGCAGTCCAGAGAACCGGTTCGGTCAAAGTGGTCTCGGAGACTCGGAGACGGAGAAAACATTATTTGCAATTAATTTAGATCAACTTTTACTTTTAGGATACCCGGTTTCCGAAAATACGAAGTTATAACGCAAAACAATGCGTTTTGTTACATTTATTTTACGCTCCCAATAAAATACACATATCTGGGATTTCGAGTCGCTGATGAATCCGTTCCTATCGCCCAAGCGTGACACACGCCTGGTCTAGTGTCGGGCGGTATTTTAGTCGACGATAAATTAAATTGCCACACGTGGTGTTCCCACCGGTTCTATAGAACCGTTTCACGGAATGTTTTGAGATCAGCAAACCGGTTAGCATTACTGGTTATTGTCAATGACTTTTTGTAACAGAACCGGCTGAAAAAATATGACTTTTGTGATGGAACCGGCTGACAAAAAATTTGAATCCCACCACTGGTTACATGTAATGCCTGAACTATATCGCCACTGACATCTCCACCTAATTCAGTTTGGAAATGGATTTATTCACCGCGAACAAACCCGAGATAAGGTGTATTTGATGAAGTCGATGAGTAATAAATTGCCAACATTTCTCGACAGCGAGATAGCGTTTGGATTTACATATACTTCAGCAAACAATCACACATCCGCTCATTCATACTCATGGCCAAACGTTAAGCAGATTGTTCGCAGTGTCAGCATTAATTTTCCAGAAATCACTTCCGCATATATACCGTACGTGGTGTAACTCTAGAACAGTGCTTGTCAACCTTTTTTAGAATGGTACACCCTTTTCACCTTTTCTCAAAATCTGGTACACCCCGCCCATCCTACATTTTTGATACATGATAAACTCAATGTTCACAGAGAACCCAATTTGTTTATGTCTACGCAATAGTTCATTATTTAGTTAATGTGAACGTTTCTCTTGGATTCCACCAACCAGTTGTGCAGAGCAAGGTAATCACCTTGTTCCCAGTGCTGATCTCATTAGTATCCGACACCCTTGATAGAAATTCTTTTTATTATTGTTCAATTTCAATGATTGTAAAAAGCCCTTGTTCAAAGATATATGTTGTTGACATTCGTACAGGAATAGTGATAGATATTTGTGCAAGCGATTGCGCTACTCGGGATCTTCTAGTAGTGCTGTCCAAAATTCGTTTTATTAAGTTTTTATTTTCGTTTTAAGTTTCGTTTTATTAAGTTTTGAACTCTGCCTTTCGTACCGAATCTGATCGCAATTCAAACAGTTCACATCAAGATGCTCATGTAGCCTACCATTTACCTCATCTTGGTTTCCATTTTTAGGTTTCCGTTATCCCATTCACAAGTCTTAATGAGACAGTACAGACCAGTGTTTCCCAAACTTTTAGTATCGTTAACCCCAAAGCGAATTACCAAAAAACTCCATTACTCCCTTCATAAAAATACAGTAGTCATATCGTTACTCTTTTTCTTTGACTAAACATGGCGATATTACTCACATCTATGGCATCCTCTGATCCGACTTTAATTAAGATGCTGAACTTGCGCTAGCCTATCATTTTAGCCTACAATCTATACGGCGAGGTCATGTTATTATATCCCTACGAACCAAATGACTAGTCGCAGATTGGTCGATAGTACAGATCTTATAAAAGAAATAGTGAACGTCTGGATCATCCCTAAAAATTGACAATTTACCCCAGTTTGGGAACCACTGGTCCAGACATTCAAAATCGGAAAAATATCAATTTGCTACAATATTCTGCCATAACTTCAACTTGGTTTCAGAAGCCTGAATCTTGCTACTAGCTTCAAAAATATCAAATACTTTCCCTTGCATCAAAAAATTTAGCTGATTTATGATGTCAAATATTGTTGTCAGAAAAATATTACATATAATCGCCTCTTTTAGCGTATTTAATTAGAATATCGTATGTTAGTTGTACCCTACAACATTCGGTACGGTACACCCCTGGTACACCCTATCGATATGGTACACCCTTCAAACTTTTTGGTACACCCTGGGGTGTACTATACACCCGGTTGACGAGCACTGCTCTAGAGCGTGGAAACAGCGTAATAAAATCAGTTCATAGTTATAAAGTTAAACATAAAACAAAATTCGAAAGCCGCATTACATCAACAAAAAGCTTGGCTCTTGTATCATTTCAACAGTCGGCAACTGAAAAATTTTAACAATCGAAGCTGGTCCGACTCAAGAGAAGAACGTACGAGTGTTAGAAGTATTCGGAGCAATACATGGAACATTTCTTCTTAACGGTATTCCAAAAACTGAGATTTTATGCTGCTTTGAAGAAATTGTGACTCTGAAAGAATTGAAGTTTCCCAGTTTCAACAAGCTTTCCAGACTTCAAACAAATGCAAATCACAAGTTATATTTGAATGAGTTGCATTTATTTGCAGCAAATTTCTTTTTAAGATTTCAGAACAACAATCACTCAAAAATAACAAAAGGAGACAAGACGATAATCTGAACATTGTTTATAATATACTAATCATGATTTCTAAATAAATGATTTGGCAACAACAAAGCAGAATCCACTCATCTCACGAACTACATTACAAGCCATGGCACTGATTCTGTATATCATTGAAAATATATTGATTTAATAAAACTATAATAAATATTCCCAAATAGACTGAATTATAGAAGAACATTTTAATCAATCAAGCTCACAGTTGGATGTAGAATTTGGATTCATTGAAATCAAATCAGCTCATGAATTGAAGGCGATTATTAGGTAGGTTATTTATCCAGGGGAAGAGGAAAGCCGATAAGACGGCTTGATCATATGGCGAACCACGGCCTCACGTCCTGCTACCAGTCCATGTGAGGTATGGAATTGGTTAACCATTTATTTGTTTTCGAAAGCATGGACTCTTTACCTTTTTTGACATATATACATGAAGCTCTCTAACTCTAATATATATATACCAAAAGCCTGTGAACAATTGTCAAAACAATTCA
The DNA here is from genome assembly GCF_964204865.1 of Styela clava. Classification (NCBI taxonomy): domain Eukaryota; kingdom Metazoa; phylum Chordata; class Ascidiacea; order Stolidobranchia; family Styelidae; genus Styela; species Styela clava. The sequence goes on from NC_135259.1 coordinate 1,748,802, forward strand.
TTATTTCTGATGGTGAACTCAAAATTGTGCAAAAAGACAATATCAAATGTGATAAGTATGTAATTGGAATCTAGCAGCAGAGGAATGCACATAGAATACATATAGTCTTATTAAAGTTATTAAAAATATAATGTAAACATGGCCCAGATGAAAAGCAAAAACACAATATATCACATTCACGAGGCATTCAAATGATATGGATGCCTACCCTACAAAGAATACCTTTGATATAGGCTCAAGCTTAATTTAAAGTTAATTTGATCCAAAATCATTGCAGCAAAAATTAATGAAAATCAATATTTGTTAAATGAGATTTTATTTTAACAGGTATAATAAAATAATTGGTTTATGTCTTATGTGCAGCCTTTTCGATACCTAAGTAATGAATTTATGTCAAATTAAATAGCAAGAATGAAGAAGGTAGAACATCTATCAATTAAAAATTGAAATTCGTCTATGACAATAACACCAACAGCATGAATGAATATTCATTCTGTTTTCTGTTTTACTTGAAACAATTTAGGTTGGTTCACAAACTCCACCCCATGTCTAACAATGTAAGTTGCTGTTGCCATGGTGATAGCAGCCCAAAATAGGACATATACAAATTGTTCCAAAATTCCAGTAGCTGGAATTAAAAGGGATATCAGTAGCATTGAAAATGCAAAAAACAGAATGAGAGCTCCGATGGTATGTTGCCACTGTCTTTGTTCATAAAATGGAGATGTTTTTTCGTCAGATACTACATAATTCCCCAGCAGCAAATCAATTCCATCCTAAAAATTTCAATAAATATTGGATGACATCCAATGTTCCCTCTAATTTTTTGTAGTATGTGTGCACAGAAATTTTGGTGTGTGCGCACTCTTTTGAAAATGACTAATATTTGTGCAAAAACCTATGGAGAAATTTTGGCGTTCTAACCGGGTAATGGGTGGGCCAACAACAAACTTTCTCAACCTGCCAACGGAGAACATCGTTACATTACATCGAAATACGTCTGTGCGCAGTAAATCTATGCGTGTGCGCAGCCTCTAAAAGCTGTGTGTGGCGCACACTTTAGAGGGAACACTGATGACTTCTATTGCAACCAAAATATACGCTTCTGCGATATTATGCATCAAACATATACAAAATCATCACATGAAACATAAAATGTCAATCAATCAATCATATTTGTATGGCCAACTGATTGAAGTAGCAGTTTGGGATTGAGTATACATCAGCAGCAAGCTAAATGCTTCTTGAAAAAATCTTGGAATACTTTTAACATACAAAAACATTTTGGAATCAAGTTTGTTTGGCTTGTAATATTCTCCCAATACACATGACTGAATAAGATTCTTGCTGGGTTTGAGTTTGCTGTCAGATTAGCACAACTATCACTAATGTCATATAGCAAGGATTCAAGAAGCCTAGCAATATTACTGATGGTACTGATATTGAAATCAGGAAACCTTTGCGGGACTTCATATTCTAATATGTATTTTAAACTAATATGAGATGAGCCAAGAACTCTTCTTTTGTTTACAGATATAGTTGAAGCATGAACAACATAATTTTCTTTAAAACCTATCAATGCAAACAACAAGAATTGAACAACTTCTATATTTTGAAAATAAAGAATCCCACCTGTCTATATCCATCACTGAAGTTATTCTTTATATAACGAATACACGAATTCAATCCATCTTTCAACAAACCAAGTTTGGTTCTTTTACCAGTTCTCGTAAAATCCGTTTTTAAAGCACCAGTACCAGCATATTGTTTTGCACAAGCATCTGCATTATCTGCCCAAACATTCTTAAACATTTTTTCAAAGTCAGTCTGTGATGGAAAAAAACATATATTTGAAAATGTTTGAAATGTCCTAATTTTTGAAATATAAAATTTTAGTATAGGCCAAATACACCCTAAGAGAATGAGGGTGATATGCCTCTTTCTCCAACATATGTCAAACTTTCAAATTCAAATGAGATAAATATCTATGACCTGATGTCGCTTGTTTCATTTCAATTGTTCTTTACTGAATTCTCTGTCACAGGGCTAAACTTGATTGCTTAGAGAAATTTCCAAATAAAAATGAAAATTTGTATATTGTTACCTGATCCTCAACTTTTTCCTCAGCAGTTAATATACCAAGCTGAACCATTTGCCGTTGCAAAGAGCGACGAGCAGTGAGAGATTGAACAACATTTGTTCTGTCCAAGCAATCGATACAATTTGTTCTGAAAACTCCTGATTGCTTCGTGATAACTGAACCATCTCTTTGCTAAATAATAAAATTGGTTATTATAACATTACTGATTCAACACATTTCAGCTTTATATAGAGATACAGGCTCGACGTATGCTGCATCATACTAAGTGCTAGGACTACGTTTGCCACGGCACCTCTGATTACTCTGCGCGAGTTGGCAGGTTAGAATCCCACAGGAGATAATTGGGTGCGAGAGAATTGCTGGACTACTCGCCACTGTAGGGTGGTTTGTGACTGCTAGTCGGTTACGGCTTCCTCCATCGTCAAGTCCATGCATCCAAGAAATCAAAACAAAAAATTGCATACCTAATCCCATACCCGATATGGATTGGTTACCAAACGAGAAGCCGTGGTTCAGCATATGATTAAGCCTCTTATCGACTTTCCTCTCCCGCGGGATGAATATGTTAAATCCTATCCTATAATTCAATTAGTTTCTGACTTATTGCTATGATTCATTCCATCCCTAGTAAACATGAATCGTCTGGATTCGGTGGTATCACAAATTGAAATAAAAAATCGCCAACTTATTACTTAACGGAATCAACTAAAGAATATATAGGATGAACTTTAAACAGAGGAATTAGCTAGGTACGGGCTTCGGCTTGGTTAAAATATCATGAATATTCATGACAAGTTCATGTTCCTAATCCTTATTAAATATACAGTAATGAATTTGATAAAAAAAATTTTTTATTGAAATTGTTTCATCCTGTTAGAACCAAATTCTATGAGTCAGTGATATCACCAAATATTGATAATTGGATGCATCCTAAGTCAGTTCTTTTCAAAGAATTTATCTAAGAATGATGTGCCAAGAAGCAAATGTGTTTAAAGATATCCGATTGAAAAGAGTTAAAATCTCCATTGTCTTTTACCTGCATAAAATAACCAAACTCTTCTTGGTCAAGTGCAACTTTATCCATCAGAATATTCAGTCTATGCCATCTCATCCGGCTACATTCTTTGTGAAAATCAAATGCATGATATATAACCAATTCACTGTGAATTTCTTTGACTGATGCTCTGAAAGCTTGCTCCAACATCAACTCTGAACCCTTGTGGTCAATAAGGTTGATGACAACCTGCCACAGTAAAATTTAAACCCAAGTTTTAGATCATCATATATGAGTTTCACACACAATGTCATCATTGTAATGTCAATATAGTATTTAGAGTTTTTGCCTTTTTATATTATAATCAATTCAAAAAACAGTTGCGATAATTCAATTCTCATTATTTGCCAACTGCATTACCTCTGAATTCATTTTGAACTAAACTTTTGCACAAATGATTGACAAAATCATTTCAAATTAAAACAAAACCTGTTTTCCATATGTGATCAGCTGAGAATCAAGATGTCTTTGCAAAGCTGTCAAATCAATCTTTCTATCTTCAGTAAGCTCAGGCTTTGGTTTATATCTAAAAACAGTTCACAACATTGTTGGTCTGTCGAATAAATTTGAGTTCAATCTTGTTTATAATCAACATTTTCTATCAATAGAAAATGAACAAATTCAGGGAGAATAAATTAAGAGAGCTGTGACAAACCACTGCCTCTCACCCGGATACATGCCATGCCAAGTATGGGAATAGCTAACTAGTTATATCAACTAACATTTGACACAGAGAAGTCCGGCAATAGACGTGCACATATTTGTTGCCCACAGGATTCAAACCTGCAAACCAGGCAAGTCATCATGCTCCTGACGCTTAGCACAGCACGCCAACTGCAGGGTCAAATAACATATGAGTTACCGACTACCGTATATAATAAGATGAGGGATATTTGATATACTTACTTCAAATTCGGCCTCTGTGACCAGTGCAATGGAATGGATCCCCTAGTTTGCACAAATGAGCAAACGTTTCGAGCATAAAACACGATTTGCTCTGTTTCAACAAAATTAGCAACATCCCCTTGAGAATCAATACCACGTACAAAGTACCTGAAAATTTATATAATTTAGCATGTTTCATTTTAACATTTTTAATATTTGTTAATAAGAAACACAACAACATTACAAATTGGTAATATAAAACTGAAAGACATATAAAATATCACCATCTTTTAAGCAAATCAAGTTATTAGCTTCAGACCACAGTAATTTTGTTTTAAATATACATGGTGTATTTCATGTCAAATAAGAATTCAAAGGAATATTGTTATTGTTAATACCTAATTTCTATTAAGCAACACTCCCAGAAAGTAGGGCTGAAGTTGAACGTTCCAGGTTTGCTATGGCAGTCTGATCAACTGATCATTTTCAGTAAATGACCGACCAGAAATGTTACATAGGTGAACAAGAATTGATTATTTGCACTGCAATCAATTACAGGAAGAACGTACAATACAATAACAACGTCATATGAGGTCAATACATCTTCACATCAATACAATATATTTGTAAGAAAATGGCAATACAGATCCACAACTATTATTGAATTCATACAGAATATCAAACATACCTTGTTCCAGCTCTCAGTCCACTTCTTCGTGATATAAGAGCAAAATCAAATGTTCGTCCATTTATAAAACATGAGCTGATTTCAATGAATCCATGAAGGAAAGGAATGACGAATCGAGATAATTCAGGACGATCAAGAAGTTCACGAACAACATAACCATTCCAAACAAACCTGATAACATAAAATTGTTTGCACGAAATCTTAGATATAAACCGAAAATTTCAAGCAATTATTGATTACAGCTTTGATTACAGCTTGATAATTTATAACTAAAAATACACTGAAAAAATAAATTGCAGTCAAAAATTTTCTTAGGAAGATTTCATGTTTGGCTGCTTTCTATTCAGAAGTTCAAAATATATTGGAATGTGGTGTAAACTCAGAAAGATTAGTACCGGTAGTTCAGTATTATTGAGTGTACTTGTATCTTACTGATAAGACAGTTATTAGCATTTCATCAATTGCAAGATGTAGTCATGCACATAATATTCTACTGTATATTTTCGCATCTTTACTTAATTTTCCCAAAATTTCAGATTAAATAAAACATTTTTTTGCCAATTAATAATTAAAACCACTGGTATCATATTACTTTCAGTGTAAGACAAATTACCAACATAACAAATCTTGCGCTGATTATTTGGTTTCTGCGAGACTAACTACTTATCTTTCTCCTATGCTTTCTTTATCACAATAATTAAAACTAACCTCTGATCTGCCCTTGAGTATAATGACTCCTTATGAAAATCTTCATCAGTGTTTGACAACCTTTGCATAGTGTGGGTGATATCAAATGAAGTGCAAAAATAGTACGAAGGTGTTCGTAAAGTGCTTTCCAACATCGAGAGGTATGTCCTGTTGTCATTAGCCTTGACAATAAAAAATGAGGGGTTTACTAACATTAAAAATTCATTACCGAGCAGACAGAAATAAACAATTGACTAACAGAGACCGATAACACTGTCCATTAGGACTATAATTTTTGTATTATTGGTCAGTTTTACTTTTAAAAATACACATGTAACTGTAACTACCTGAGTTTCATTAAGGTGCATTGTTGTTTTCTTATAAGGAAGAACCTCAGTCTCTGTAACTCTCCATACTGTATGTCCAAGCAGATCCCCAACTCGTGCCCGTCCAGTTACAACAATCAGATAAGGTCCAGAGAGAAGGCGAATAATGCCAAAAATTCCAAATATCAACTAAAAATAAAGATTCTGTTGTATTTAATATAAAACTAAACCAATAATTATTCCATTGATATGGCCTTTTTAGATAATAAATTTAACAGTTAGTATTTTTCAAGAATCTAGCATAACACTCATGGATTTCACTGAAAACTATACATTACTCAACAATTTCTAAGTTCCCTGCATTTCAGGTAAAATGAAGTTGAGCATTTTTTCAGTTTTTGACTAAATAAATTAAAATGATATCGAGCACAGCACTGATAATAAATAAATAACAAATCGATTACTCTGGGATTGAAGGACACTGCAAATAGCTCAAATATACCTTCGACTCCACAACAGTAGGAGGAATTTGGTCTGTGTTACTTTTCAATGATATGTCTCCAGTAACTCTATCAATTGCTAGAAGTTCATGATTCCCTTTGTCAACACTTTCAACAAAAAATGTGTCATTTGTTATATGCAAACGCAGATTCTCATGCACCAATGCCATATTTTGTATAAAAATGGCTGTGTTCTAAAATCAACTGTTATAATTGGTTATATTAAAATTCAGCACCAAAACCTAGAAGAATAAATATAGTGTTCATAAGCATATAATGTCAAAATGTATTTCATATTCACAACAACCTGGATGAATTGTTTTTTTCATGGACTTGACTTAATCTTTTAATCATGAAAAAGATTTTGCGTAAATATTTTAAAATTTAAATTCATTCGAATCATCATTTGAAAAATGTTTTTGAGTCATTTTTATGAATAGTTTTCGAGCTATGTCCGAATGAGGCTCACAACATATTTCGAATGTAGTATGTAAAAAAGTCCATTCATTTGAAACAAATAACAGGAAAAGTGGCAGTGGATCACCATATTGTTAAGCATTTCTATGATCTTTCTTCTAACCCGAGGCTAAAAATCCCATATTATTTTATGACAATACCATACTACAGGAATATTTAAATGAAGAAATACCTCAGTTATGTTCATTTTTGTCTAATAACACTTTGAGGTCAAACTTATTCAGTTATTAGGGAATTTTTTATAAATCAATGTTTAATCCCCATGAGATGTCAGTGTAATCACATTTTTTCAAGTGGTTGCATCCCAAGAAGTAGCATACAATTTCTTAAGACTATTTGAGAACAATGAAACATCAGTAATCTTGGTTTACCAATGTCAGGTGGTTGGTATTTTACTGGTAAATGTTCGAGTGCTTTTGCAACATAATGACCTAACTGAAACACATATTTTGTTATAAATGACGGCTCTAAATTTATATATGCCAGCCATGTTACATCTTCAAACTTCCATAAATGATTGAGAAGATTAATGGCAGTTTCTTCATTTAAAAGAGTACTGCAGTCAACTTCAAATGATACCTCGAATCCACAATTTCTCTTTAAGCTCTCGAGTCTACAATGCGTATACTGTAAATTAATACCAGTATGACCCTTGCTCTGAAGAACGTTGGACCATGAAAAGCGATAATCCTTATCACGCTTTGGCTTGAGATCAGTACATATTAGCCCAGATAAGCTAAGAATATGAATCACAGGGTCCAAATCCTCTATATCTGTTTTTCGAGTTGCATGTTCAAGTCTATCTTCCTGTGTCCTCGTAAACGCTTCATTAAGAATGTCTTCAAGAAATACAACATTCCCTTTTCTTGTTTTCATTCCTATAACTCGTCCAAAAGTAATATGTTCCAATGCAGCGTTAGCAGCATTAGCCCACTCCTTACCTAGATGCTCCAGAACAGAAAAAAGTTGTAAAAAATGTAGTTCCTGTGATTTGTCTGTGACATAAATCATTCTATCAAAATTATACTTTTCTTTACGACAAATTGCAGCTGCCACATCTCTAGTAAGATAGAGAGATGTTCCGTTGCTTCGAGATAACGTGGGAAAGCATGCTGGTTCATTATATGATTTCAACCGTTTCCATGAAGTTGCTGACAGATTTACACCTTCAGTTCCATTCTCTAAATCTAGCAGCAATTTATTTCCTCTCATACTATTGAGTAATTCATGAGCTTTCTTATTATACATTGATTCTGATTCAAAATGGTCAAACGTTACACCAATATTTTTGTAGAGATTTTTATATTCCTTCAAGCTCATTTCAGAACAAAATTTCCAAAAATTTAAAGCATCTTCATCTCCATGTTCCATTTTATAAAACAGATTTTGTGCCTTTTCTTTCATTTCACAATTGTCTTTCAAGTCATCATTTGCTTTGACATAGACTTCAAAAAGATGCTTCAAAGGAGAATTTTCAACTTGTGATTTATCACCATACTTCTGAAATCCAGCAGATAAAACAGCAAACTGCATTCCCCAATCCCCCAGGTAATTTATCCTGATAACCTCATTTCCAGCAGCCTCAAATATATTTGAAATGGCATGGCCAATAATTGTGGATCTAAAATGACCAGCATGAAATCGTTTGGCAATATTTGGAGAACTGTATTCAACTATGATTGTTTTAGGATTCAATTGCTTGAAATTTTTTCCGTTAAACCCATATTCACCTTGACTGTCATTTATCTCTAAAAGAGTGTGATGGACATATTCAGCAGTGACAGAAGACAGTCTTCTCACAAATATCAATGCATATTTACAAGTACCGGTATATAATTTATATGAAATTATTCTCATTTTTCTGTAAAAGAAATCACTTAAGCTAACTTTGAAAGGACTAGTTAAGTACCGGTAGTTCAGATAGGAATTACACATTTATCTCAAGGGAGAGAAAAGCTGATAAGACAACTCAACCATATGGCAAACCATCGTACCTCTCGTACGGTTACCATTCCATGTCGGGTATGGGATTGGTTAGGTATTTGTTTTCGGAAGCATGGACTCGATGGTGGAGAAAACCGTAACTAATAGGGCACACTATACAGATCGAGCAACATTGTCTCGTTTCAGAAAAACCCATTTTACCGATGATCAGACACCCCTCCTTTGCGAGACGTCTGGACATTGTTGTCCCTCAATATCGATAATAATACAGTATAATGAAGCTGCACAAAATAGTACAATAAGTGCAATCTAATATTTATTTTCTGTAGGGGGGGGTGGGGCTATTTGAGTAGTTTTTGACATTTGAACCGATGTAAAATCTGAGTGAAATAGATTCTCCGTAAATTATGGTTTCATTGTAACATTCTGACCCTGTACTTCCTTGCATAACAAATTGAGTCTTATTCAATGTATTCAAGTCACTTTAAAATGCAATTTTTTTTTGGAAGTCAGTATACTCAATTTACCTCATTTTTCGAGGATAATTGAGTATACTGACATCTACCAGTTAAATCAAATCTAAGAAAGCCCTAGAACCAAATCAAAGACCTTCATGAGAAACTTGGGTACATATAGTTTATTTTAAAAAATAGTAATTACAAAAACCTTGGAACATAATTATCTGACATCACTTTAAACTTGGTATGATAGATCACGATTATGGTTTCCATAAACTTTTTACCACAAATAGGCTTTTAGTTTAAATACGAGTTCACTATGGACTAGAAATGGGTGGTTTGACTTGGCCAACAACTTCCTTGATAGAGATACTTTTTATGTTCCTATTTTGGATTCAATCTAACACAAAATCTTTGAGCTCTTTCATACACTGGTATCATACAAAGTTCATTTCATATACATTGGTGAGGACAACTTGGCCAAGGAATTCCCTTTCCCCGTATTTCAACCAGCCAGTCAAGGTCTTGATTTCATTAATGTCAGAATATGCTACTTATAGTTAGTCCTCTGTTATAATCAGCTGTACAATGTGAGAATTCTGTTTCATATTCTGTCTCATCGTCAATAAAGCCCAATCTAATTCTGACTCTGTTACTGCTTTTCTGAACTAATATTTATGATCTTTCTCTTTGCTGCTTTTCTTTTTTCTACCAATCATATCCGTTTAAGTCTATCCTATCAGTATAATGGTATATACTTTCAACTGACGTTATATAGTTTTTGCCTGAATTCTTTTTCTGGGGCAGCTGTTTTTTTATTATTACTACATGTTTTCGGAGATGACAATGAGTGTGATTGCGTCAACTAAAGCATTTGTAAATGCACTAAGCTTACTGGTGGAGTAAGACTCTGTGCTTGGCTTGTCCACAGCTTTCTTTTTTACTATTTTTTTTTAGTTACAAGAAAAGAACTGCTTTCTCAAAATCCTACGATTGCCCATTGTGGATTTACACTCATATTCATGAAAAATAGAAGCCTATATTGAAAGATTGACATGATAAAGGCTACAAAAATATGTTAGGGCTCAAAATAGTCACACAGAACCTCATAATCCTGTGTTATAGCAGTGGGAGAGGACATTTATGCATATACCCAATTTACCCCACGGTAAATTTCCGACAGACTCAATTTACCTCGATTTTTTCAAACATCAATGAAACAAAAAGTCAATGAGTTACACAAAAATTATCTACTGGGGCAAAGAGAGTCTTTACTAAGGTACTAAAAGGCATCACAAAAAGTTTAAAATATACTATCAGAAAAGTGTCACGTCAAAGTTTCCAAAACAATTTTTTTCGTGAACAAAAAAAATTTCACATACAAACATCTAAAACAATTTTATCATTAGTAGGCAAGTGAGTTATACGCAATGAAATGGAAGCATAGGATATGAACTATTGTTGCTACAAAGTACAAACCATTCACTCAACATACAAAAAAGTTAGCGAGGTATTTATACCTTGTACTCAATTAACCCCATATGCTCAATATACCCCACCCCCCCCCCCCCCCTACCAATCTTTGTGCATTTGTTTTTGTGACGACAAATAAATGATTGACTAACTATAACGTCATCATTGATTTCCTTGGAGGAAAAATAATCCGATTTACCAAAGGAAAAAAATTTTTCGTGGCATTCGAGAGTTTTTACCAAAAACCATAAAGTATGGTCACGTGATGGCCCCAATTAATTTAGATTATTATTGAGATAAGCATGGCGCGATACGAGGCATCTGACGTGGTGCCAGACGCCCCTCGTTTGTGAGACACATGGAGTGTTTGTTTTATCGAGCCAAGTGGAGGAAAATTCTTGGAATTTGGATTGTGTGTCGTACCGGTAACTTACAGCGGCGAGGAGTCCAGCAGTCCTCTCGCACATACAGACATAATCATTCTCGCATCGGATTCGAACCCGCAAACCCACGCCCCACGCGGAGTAATCCAAGGCGCGGTGGCGAGCGTATTCCTTAGCTCTTAGCACGATGAGCCACACCGCCGCGCCAGTTGTTTTACATGCGATAATAGAGTAATTATTGTCACAAAATCAAATATTATTAAATAGTTTCATGAGATTAACTGATTCTGTGTTCATACATTCCTGCATCTACATTCAGATACCTGGTACACTACCGGTATTTAGCGTACAAAAACAAATGAAACTTTCGAACTGGCAAAACTGTCAGGTCAATAAAATTGGGAAAAAGGGAAAGTTTAACAATTATTCTTTCTTGACATTAAAATCATAGAATTGAATAAATAAGTGATCAACTCCATCTTGCAGTTTCAGTTTACGATTCACAATCACCAGAAAGAGCAAAGCCAATACTGCAATAAGGTGAACAACACTAAAAGGCTGAAGGAAGAAACGGATGAAGTGGAGGAAAAACGGAAGTTGAAGTGTTCCCAAAGGTGAAAAATTAAAAAACACTAAAAGGCTGAACACTAAAAGGAAGAAGTGGATGAAATTTCTTCCGACGAATAATGAAGTGGTCGAAGTCACTAAAAACTAAACACTAAAGGAAGAAGTACGGTAGATGATCTTTTGTCCTATCGATATTGAGGCGGTTGAAGTCACTAAAATACCGAACATTAGGAGACTTAAATAGCCAAAACATATCCCGACGGAAGTGAGATGGATGAAGACCCTGAAAGCGGAGTGATGAATAGGCATGCCACTTTTAGATTTATGAATTGAATCGATTCAAATCGCAATTTTTTTCGAATCTGATTTACGCGATTCGAAGGAAAGAGAGTCGTTTAGCTAAGAAAAACAATCACTCCAAATAACACCAATTGCCAGACGGGAATGTAAATGAATTTTTCGTTATTTACTTTTATTGATTTGCCTTCATTCATTTTCAAGTTCAGCGCAACACACGCCGATCATCACTCGAGATGCTGACGTGCTGTGTGGGTAATTAATTTTCTTCAATCTGTCAGTTGAGTATTCCACTGAATGACCTAATTTCTATCACACGCAAATTTAATATGGATTGTATACACGAAAGTTCGTTGCAATTTTGTTAATAATTTGCAACAGCACACCTGCTCTGCGACTAAGTTATGGTACGCCTTGACATGAATTGATAGACGATCAGATACCGACTTCTAGAAAACATTTAATTTTGATTGAAATTTAATTTAAACTCCGTTGGGAAAGAAATATCTCGCGTATATATTTGAAGAGAACTATAACTGAACAAGTACATTCTCCGGGCATGGTAATTGACGATCATGTTTTTTATCCTGACATTTATATTTATGCAATACGTCGGAGATTCTTCTTCCTGTAATTGCTGTCTGATGTTCATCTATTACTTTTGCTGATATTTGTTTCAATTTATTTCAGTTCAATAGGGATATTGTTCGATAATTTTGAATTTCATCCTTTTCTCCTCTTTTATGTAAGATTGTTGTATAGCCTAATTTCTTTATTTTGTAATAGCGCACTGTTCAAACATTTCTTCCATTATTTAAGATAGTCTTTTTTTATTATATTCCAAAATTTCTTGTAGAACTCAATACTGATTCCACCCGGTCCCGGTGTTCTGTTTTCTTTGAATGAGTTGATTGTTGCTATAATTTCCCCATTATTTATTCCTCTCTGTAATTCATCAGCGTCTGCTTCATCAATTTTCCTTACACTCTTTATGTTATTTGTGATAAATATTTGTTCCCTCCGAATATAGTTTTTGATAGAACTTCTTTACTATTCTCATTTTATCTTCTAATTTTCTATGCGCTATTCCACTCTCATCTTTTAATTCTTTAATGTGAGCATTGTTTTGTTTTTTACGTAGTTTCTTAAAAAAAATTGTATTTTCATCGGTATCAAAAAAAATTTGCCATTGCTTGAATCTAGATTTTATTTATTATTTTTCTTCTGTTTTTTGACTATGTTTTGGTATATAATGTTAAAATTTCTTCCCTTCATAAAGTCTTTCCTTTTATTTCTCTAGTTTTTTCATGTCTTCTTCATATTCTTTTTTTGCTTCTTTGGCTGATCAGAATATTCGACAACGAGGTCTCTAAATTTTTTTCTTAATTTCAGTCCACCATTGTGTTTTAGTTTCAAATAATCCTTCGAGAGTTTTCCAATTAATCCATCTAAGTTCCAGTTCATTTTGAAATTGTTCATCATTGTAAATATTTATATTGTTCTTTCAATGACCTCTTCCTCGTTCTTCTATTGTCGTGTTAACTTGAATTTCAATTGAATATATATCATGGTCAGAGTATATGGTGGGTTTACAATTATAGTTGATAGTTTTTGTTTTATCTATTGTACAATAAATACGATCCGATTGTAAATAAAGTCCGGCTTGTGTATAATTATTCTTCCATGTAAAAATACCTCCCGATTTTGGCACCATCTCGTAAGAATTAATCAAATTAAAACATTTTATTGGGTCATCCAATGATTCAGAAACGTATTCTTTCTTTTGTCTTTTTGACATAGGTGTTCTATCACGACTGATGTCATGTACGCAGTTGGTATCCCTCCTAAGACTACTGAGTAATTTGACTGTATAAATCTATATAAATTATCATGAAAAACTTCTTGGGTCATTGTGTATGTTCCACATGGAGCATAAATATTTACTAAATGTATTTTCTCATCGTACATATTTAAAAGTCAGTTGTTATTACTCTTCCGTTATTGTTCCATTGAACATTATCTAAATTTACTTGATAAAGTTTGGATTTAAACAATATTGCGACTCCCTTTGAATTAGATAAGCCAGAATTCCACAATGATTTCCCCCATTTCCAATCTTTACTCCAGCGTATTTCTTTATCCGGTGTACTATGAGTTTCTTGCAATAATTAAATATCTGCGTTTTGTTCTAATAACTCTTTGAATATACTTTTTCTTTTATCGTTATCTCTGATTCCATTAACATTTATTGTGAGTATATTGATATATGCAACCATTATGCTTATGAAAATCAATTGTCCAAATCTAAATTTTCTATTCGCTCATGTTTTGTATACACTGATTTGCTTCTTGTAGTGTCATCGTTTTGGTATTTTTCGAGGATTTTTCCTTTTTAATTTTTTTTCTTTCTGTCTTGGAATTCCTCAGTAAATAAGGAATAGTTTTTCGAAAGGTTGAGTTACTTTTCGACTTCTTGTGAGTTTTCATTGCTATCATTATCTTCACTTATATCTGATATTCTACCAAACATTCCTGATTGAATATCATGTTTTCCTTTTATTAAGTCTGAGAGAAATTTCTGTTAACATTTCTTTCGGTGTACTTTGTGTTCTGATTACTACTTGTTCTATTTCTAATTCATCCTGTATCTTTCATTTACTTGGCCTTGTTTTCTAATAAATTTTCCATTATTATTTTGTTGCATTAATTCAGTTTCATCCTCTGTCATGTTTTCTTTTTGTTTGGTATCTTTATCATTAACCTTCCTTGTGATCTCTTTTTAGTTGGTTTGTCTTTATCTTTATACCTTATAAATTTTGGTATAAACTGTTCACATGATTCTTTCACGTGTCCAGTATTTCCACATATTCTGCATGTGGGAATTTGTCCCCAATATTTTACAAATAAGGAATGTCCTTTAATTTTTACATAGCTTTTTATTGATCTATTTATTAATTCCTGTTTGTTTATAAAAAATCTGCAAATTCCATTCTTCAAATTGAACCTGTGTTTCAATTGCATTATATCACTAATATTACCGTGGTTTTCTTTGAAATGATCTTTAACATCCTTATCTTCCATTCGTATCGGAACATCATGTACAAATACAGCCACGTTTTCTGGAAGGTATAATCTGTGTAATGACAATATTTCAGCCCCCGTTTTTTTCATTTCCCACAATTTTTTGTCAATACTTATTACGTTTGATCTCGTTTTAAATGTAATGTCAACAGTATTTTTAATAGTCATCAAAATCCTTCTACACTATCAAATTCAATATTCACCTTTTTGAAAAAAAAATTCCCAAACATCTTCTCTTCTTACTATTTTATCTTCTTCCTATTTTATCGTCATGCATTTTGATCTGTCCAACGTCCTTCTTTCTTCTTCATTTTTTCTTCTAATATTCTTCAGTTTCTCGGAATATAAAGACATCTTGTCACATGTCTTTAATTCCGTTACAAAAGATTGTTTTAAATCGTGTTTTTTGCCTGGTTTGTTCAAAATGGCGGTTGAACTTTTTTTTATTTTTATTAAATAGTTTTTTTTGTATTAAATAGGTTTTATTAAATTAAATATTGCTAAATGTCTGTTAGAAAGAGAAGTTGGATATGGTCTCTTCACCGGGAAATTCCACCTAACACAACGGAAGGTAAAACTCACTGCAGGAGGGCTGTGTGCAAGTATTGCGACAAAAACATTTTAGGAATAGCGGATCGCACGATTGGTCATTCATACGTGAGTCTATTTGTGTCTGCATTGTTACGGTATTTTAGTATTACTGAGGCTAAATTTGATTGACCCAAGAGTCTAAGTATCGGTACTAATATACTGGATACATGTATAGTACCGGTATTTATTGCTATACAGAATAACTTGCGTTAAGACCACGCTCGCTGTGGTACCCCTGATTCATACCAGGACATAAGTACTACAATAGTTTCGATATATATTTGTACTCATGGGCAAGAAACAGTTTCTTACAGACGAAGCAAAACATGAAATATCTGACGGTTGATGTTTATTCATTTTATGATTCCAATAAATTACTCAGCAGAAGTTTTTGAGGATTCCGGAATCAAATTTTATATTATAAATCCGAAAATAAAGTTATGGTTTTCACGCCCAAAATAAGGCCAAAATGTTTGTATACAAATTTTCACAAATCATAAATGCAAGTGTAAGTATTGATAAAAAGTGAATACTGATGCGAGTACTGATAAAAGGGTTACCGGCAGGAATATTGTTCATTTTATTGTCTATGTATTGTCTCACGTTATTGTCTACGTATCTCGTAATTCTCTATTTTGTAATTTTGATTTCGAAAAATGAAAACGAAAGACATCCCAAAAACAAGCCCTAGAGTTATTTTCGAAAGAAAATTGAAGACACTGTCTTATTTCGTTCTTGTATTCACTCGGAATCGTGAGATTTTTGTTTTACACCAGTTTTGTTAATTGCGTTTTGAATCAAGTCTAAAAAAGCACAATAGATACAGTACTTTGTGTAAAATTGGACTTCTCTTTGCGGCCCCTAAAATTCGATTCGCGGCCCCTTGTAAGGCCGCTGCCCCTAGTTTGGGAAGCTCTGGTCTATGTGATAATAAAAATAGTAGATAATGAAAGATATTCTTTGACTAAATCAATAAAATTACCCCTATCTTCATATGGCCAGAAAACATTGAAAATAATTGTGTAATTTACCATTGCAAGAGTTTGAAATGTTTGCGAACCTTTAAAAACAAATCTGTCGAACTCTGGTACGTATATATATATATTTTTCTTAATATTTATTACTTTGTTGTGAATCTGCATTTTTACATACTGACTCAGATTATATATTTTTATACATTTCAGCATCATGTCTGCTTTTCCACATGCCGGAATTCTGCAAACGCTAGGTATTTGAAACGTATTACCATTAATCAAGCAAATCGAGAATTTCAGACTGGAATTTATGTGAAGAGGGAGAAAAAGAAATCAAATGTCCACGATGGTAAATTATTTCTAAATTTCTCTCTTGCGTATGTCACAAACTTCTAAATTGCATAATTAATAACTTTTTACATCGTATTGCGTTTCATGCAAGGAGCAGTCTTATCAATATACTCACGGAAAAGTTTTGTTTTTCAATTCTCATGATCTTCCTATTAGTAACATCAAAGTAAACTTTTAAACAAAAAGAAGATATCGAGCTAGCGTGTGATTCACGTTATATTATAAAGTGAAACTAGCACCTAGTAATATAATTTATTTATGAACATTCATTTTATGAATTTTGAATTGACAATTTGAGTTTAATCAACCGAATATGATAATTTTCTCACAAATATGTTATTTTAATTTTCTTCTTCTTTCTGAGATGGCCTGATATAGTTAGCATACTATAATAAACGAAGAATCGAATTTAGATAGAGTTTTGAAATGGAAGAAATACACCAGATCGGTAAATCAAATCATATCAATAATAAAAAATAAAATATTATATAATTTGTCACATTATTGAGTACTTATCAAATAAGTGTAACATTATTTGGCTCGATTTTGTATTATTTTCGTCATTTCAACTGTCTTATTAACACCGGAATTGCGTGCATCCTTATATAAACTTCCAATTTGGATTTATACAGATAGATACAGGTACGAATAAAAAAGAAACTCGTAACATGCATTGTCTATTTGAGAATTTATCGTCATCGTAACAACCTTAAGAAAAATATGATAAATAGAGACGATGGAGGAACATATTGGCAAAAGGGTTGGTTGTTATTAACGTAGAAAGTTGTGGAATATCATACTCTGGTAACGTAAATAGCATGCTATCTACACTCTACAGGACTTCAGTAAAATGTTGCCAGAAGAGCACCTTGCGTATATTTTTTGTTTAAAGCAGTTTGTCTATTTCGTATATACATCACAGGATGGATTTAAGCCTTTGGTTACGTAACAGTATTTTATTTGATTAGGTTGGGTTGGTCTTCACTGAAATTGAATTAATTTACAAAAATTAATTTTTGTCTTTAATTTCTAATTACTTAGTTATTGAATTACGCAATAAACAATAAAATTTTGGAAGTGATAAAAGCTCAGTTTACAAATAAAGATTAAATATATTTGTTTTAGTTTGGCTGGGAACACTAAAATTACAATATCATCAAGCTTGAGAAATGGCTGAATATTTATAATTCATTTGAATATAATATGATTTTTTTTTTTAAATTAGTAAATATAAGTATTTGCAAATATCAAATAGCATCGATATTTATAATAAACACATAATTCTGAATAATACTTGCTATAAAATGAAAGATTTTCACATTATGAAACACGGAGCAGAACAATCGACAATCCTAGTAGCTATAATACTTCTATGCCTGGTTCAAATAAACGCAGGTTAGTGTCAATACCATAATGCTGAAATTGTACATCACTTTCAGTAAAAATTCAACCTGTTTTATGAAAATATTTATTATCGAATATGTGCTCGCATGCTCTAGAAGTTTGATCAGGCACCTAGGAACCAAAAAAGTTTGTTAAACCAGTTTTTTGTTGAAACAATAGAAACTTTCTAAATCAGTTAGCTTGGCCAAGCGACTTCGTGCATTTTAATGACGAAATGTTATCATACCTAACTCGTTGGTTTGGAATTATTCATCAGAAATAATGGCGATGAAATTTCGACCTCAATTTTAGTAGCAGAAGCATTTTAAACAAAGCATAGAATGATTGAATGTCCTTCTATACTTACAATTAGTTCATCTGTGATTGTAATAAATCAGATTTAATAACATGAAATGTTCATTACGATGTGTTGGAAATATATTATTTTAGCCGTTCCAGTGAATTGGTGACTAGAATATAAAATGACAATAACATATAAATGACGCTCAAAACTGAAACGTCAGTTTGACAGCCGTTACATTGTCTTCATAATCTACCGCATGCATGCATTTTTTATTTTATATTTCCATTAACTTGCTCAACAGAAGCCTAATTTGATTTATAAAATGCATAATATTCCTGTCGGTAACACTTTTATTAGTACTCGCATCAGTACTTACTCTTTTAGCAGTACTAATACTTGCATATATGCAACTCTTTTAAGCGTAAAAATCCTAACTTTATTTTCATATTTGTAATATAGAATTTGATTGCGGAAACTTCAAGATTCCAAATTATCGTTTTTGCGACGGAGAAAATGACTGCGAGTGAGTTGGTTTGTATAATATATTAGTGGTTTTATCTGTTTCCACATCACTGCACAAGCACATTTCAATCATAACAAGCGTTTGTTAAACATAGCAAGAAATTGTTTAAATGTCACTTCAATTAGTTAATCAAGAGTCATTTGTGTGAACAAAGTAACCCCATAACAATATTGCCCAGATCTATTTTATTACACCCAAACGTCGGAGAAAGGGGGAAAATAAATACCGGTATCAATGAGCCGAATATCTGTATGCAAGCTTCTTCCCAAGTGAATACATCCCCTGCCCATAGTGTTCAGTCCCTGTACACAACTTGATGTAAAATAGGCGAACAAAATTAGTTACCTTCATATTGGTACACATACTTCTGGAGCGCCCTTCATTCACGGCAAAATATCATATTAAAAATGTCTCTAAACTATACAAAAAATATCGAAAAGAATACCAACAACAACATCAATTCAACGGAACGATCCTTGGTTCTACTTTGTGTCCAATAATATACAACGCAATGTTTTTTTTTTCATAGAGACGGCATTGATGAGATACGACGCAACTTGAGTCTTGACCAATCTGGAATTCCTTGTCGCAGAGATGGGTTTGTTTGCATGTTACCTGAAAATCTCGAACACTTGCAATCGGTAGTTTGTATAGAAGGTATGAATAATTTGTCAAGAATTGGCCATATTTTACAAAGTTATGGATGCAATCTTTCATCCCTAATTTTAGTTAGACGTAGCCCCAGTCCGGGCCAAATATAACCTGTTTCGTATTCGAGAACGAACGTTAAATAGTATTATCTATTTGCAAAAAATTACTTTGCAGTAAAAAGCCCCTAGGGCCTAGAATATTATAACAAATCCTGGAATTATATCTTTTGTCATAGAATATGTCCTCGCAACGGGAAGAAGCATTTGAACATCTAACGAGAAATATTATAACAATTATAATAATGATAGCCTTATCGTTGATATACATTCAACTTTTTTACGTTCACTTGTAGATGCTGAATGTAACGACGACGAGTTCAAATGTACAGACGGATCAGGGTGTGTACCACGTCCATTGTTTTGCGAAATCGATGACCGACGCACCGACCGCCAATGCATGTTAGTTGAAAATACAATTTCCATATATGCTGCCTATAGTTTACATATTTATAAACTTCACCTGGGAATGTTTGCGTATTACAATTGTAGCTATTGACGTATATTCTTATTTTATGAGTTCATAATTTACGTAAATGCCAAGCCGTAATAAATGTCGGGTGTCTCAAAAATGTTATGTGCCCCGCGTGTTACACTTGTCCCACATGTCTCAGGTGTCCATCTTGTCCCATGTGTTCCACTTGTCCCAATCTTCCCGCATGTCTCACTTATCCCACGTGTCCCACTTGTCACATAAGTCACACTTGCTTCCCGTGTCCTAAGGTGTTGAAAATTGACGTATGACGTAAATACTATTTATAAAAAATATTGCTAAATTCAAAAATATGAATAGGGATACATGCATTAGAGATATGTCGATACCGCTTTTATCGCCGATACAGGTACTGATCCGATATCGATACGCTGATTTTCAAACAGCCGATTTTCTGATACTGATATTCCGATAATATTTAATTATCATCTTGATTGTAAGGGACTGACAGGTCATTATTTCCGCTTGACGTATAGATATTCCAGAATATAAAAAAATTGATATTTGATAGATTCAAATGACTTGTCATTAGAATCAATGCTAACAGTTTAAACTTGAATCAATCGCACCGTAAATTGCTTTTCAATCGAGTACGTATGCAAAGTAGCGCCTCAGCACGTATTTAAACAAATTATGGTATTTTCTGCAGACGTGTTGTTGCGCTCAGCCGCAAGTCATCGCGGTGTTCGACTGCATGATCTATAAAGTTTTGTTGTTGTATTTGGTAATACCCTGAAGTTAAAACAATAAGAAGTTCAAAGTTGCAATAGAACGTCATTGTACCAGAAAACGTGAAGTTATTATACCAGTTTTTACTCGCGAGACTGGAAAACGGGCTTGAATCGTTTGTCAGCACGCTCGGTACGCTCTTACGCAATCACCCACTATACTATACTTTATAAATACAATAACTGCGAATAGTTTATTATTTCTTCACTACGAAGAAAAAATAAATTCATCATCATCCATCCATACCATTTAACAGATGTTTTGTCTATATACATTCATATCACGAAATGTTTTATTCACCAACAGTTTATTCGCTATGTGTTCTTTCTTCAAACATCTCTTTCGGGTTTTGTCGACATAAATCTATTTCTTTCGATGTTTTGTCCATATACATCTCATCCAACCGTATTAAGTCCGCATAGATCTCATTCATTAGGGGTTTTGCCACATACAACCCATTAAACAGGTGTTTCGTTCAAATACATTTCATCCATCAGATGTTTCGTTTACATACATCTCATATTTTACCACCCACATCTCATTCACGGGGAATATTATCCACATACATCCAATTCATTTGTGTTACGTCCACATTCATCCTACTCACCAGATGTTTTGTCCACAATCCATCCCACTCAATAAATGTTTCGTCTACATTCATTCCATTCATCAGGTGTTTTGTCCACATTCATCCCACTCATCAGATTTTTGTACCCATGCATCCCATTCACCTGATGTTTTGTTCACATCCATCCCACTCCTCAGATGTTTCGTCCACATACATTTCATTCGTCAGGTGTTTCGTCTATCTACATCTCAATCATCTGATTTTTTGTCCACATCTATTTCATTCATCAGATGTTTCGTCCACATACATCCCATTAATCTGGTTATTTGTCCACATTCATCTCATTCATCTGGGGTTTTGTCCACATCAATCCCACTCATCGGATGTTCCGTCCACATACATTTCATTAATCTGGTGTTTCGTCCACATACATCTCAATGGATAGATGAGACAAGGAATACAAGTGTGTACCCAACGTGCTTTAGTTAGACCAGTGGTTCTTAAACTGGGGGCGCGAAGTTTGTGAGATTTTTCAAAGGGGGGCGCGGCTCAAAAAGTTTAAGAACCACTGTTCTAGACACATGAAATTTAAAGTATTACTGACTCTGACTTCCAAATGGGACACGTGTCAAGTTGGATGGGCACGTGGGACTAGTGGAGTGGGCACGTGGGCCACGTGGGATGGGCACGTGCGACAAGTGTCGTGGGATGGGCACGTGATTGTCGCACGTGGGACGAGGTGGGACACTTGGGATAAGGGGGAAACGGCGTACACTTGTGACAAGTGGGACACGACATTTTCGAGACACCGATAAATGTCTTATCTAGGGAC
Organism: Styela clava; assembly: GCF_964204865.1. Lineage (NCBI taxonomy): Eukaryota > Metazoa > Chordata > Ascidiacea > Stolidobranchia > Styelidae > Styela > Styela clava. Next base: position 1,771,178 of record NC_135259.1, read on the forward strand.
AACAGCGACAAAAACTTTCGGCTGCATGCTGATGCATACAAAAAACCTGGACATTTATGCCGATCCGTTTCAAATGGTCTCTGCTATCTTCCCGAAAGTCAAGCCCATAAAGCACTGTCCCTTTGTGTAGCAGGTGAGAATGTAAAATAATATATAATTTGTATGTGTGCCCGAGACGAAGACGGGTCTGTGAAACATCAGCAATCCAATTTCAAAACGAAAATGCTTTTTAGACTGACTCTAACTGTCTTGAACATTTTATAATAAATGGCAATTCAACATTAAAGCTTTTTACGGATGTGTGGACCTCAATTTTCTTATCCCGTTGGTTTTTACGTTTTAAAATGCCGTATCACAGAAGATATAGGCCTATATCGTTTGTTAAAGGAGATTCGCAGTTTCAAGTATGCGTTTCTAACACGAAAAATCCATTGTCTTACTAAGAGAACAGAAAGAGTAATAAAACCAATAACGTTTAGATAAAATATTGAAGATGAATTCTTAGGTCCAGTTAAATCAAGCCTAACTTATATGTACGTGGATAAAATTTGAAAAATTGCATGTATTTCCGCATAAGTTTTTAAATTATTCTAAATTACCGAAGAATATAATTATTTCAAGTATATGCAATTAAACGTTTTGTTTTGCTATTTGTTCTAAGCATTATTTAGATAACATTAATTTGTCAAAACTGAATAATTCAACAAGTCTCTGGTGCATTTTATTTAAAAAATTTTCGCACTTATTTATGCAGCAAGGAATATGAAGATTGATTTAGCAATAACAAACAACAGAGGTGGTGAATATACCACTCATGCTCTTCATACAGTTATATTATAATTTTTTAATCTCCACTCCAAGTAAGATAAAACGAAAAACAAATCACAAAATTTCGAGTACGAATTCTGAACAAAATTGGGATATCAATACATTTCACACATATAGTTTTGAAAAGGATTTCTTTTTTTTTCAATGAAAAAATAGAAATAATTGAACTCTAAATCAAATGCAACAATTCCCAAACAAGTAAGATATAATATTTGATGTTGCTGAATGCAGTAGCCTATGGTATTTTGTGTGAATATTGTTCTCAGCCACTCTGTAAAGATTACTCTCATTGTTAAAATATGTCCGGTATCTAATCTAATTTGTGTTTCAGATCCATTTTGTCGAAGTGATGAACTACTTTGCCAACATCCATTTCTTTATTGCAAAAAGATTAATTTTTGCGTAAAATCGGTTCTTTGTACGTAAGTGAATTACTAGTTATTGAAATATCGTATAATTTTGCACAACCATATATAAATGTATATACTTATGGGTTTTGAACTTACTCGTATTACGCAAGTATAGTTACGTGTGCGCAAAATATTTTAAAGTAGAAATTTGATTCCGCATTATTGACTACAATTAGCAAATCTCAAAAAAATGCTTACATCTGTAAAGCATACAAGTTTCCAATAAGGATGTCATTTGGTATTCTATCAACAACCATTCTACCCCTAAACTTAAACCTTGTGTCGATACTTTTGTATCCTGGTTTAGTGTCGAATAAATACGATTTCAAAATGATGCTGCCATATTCTACCCTCGATGCGTCAGATTGTCTACAATCATTTTGTTCGAAACAAAGCGGACAAATTGATGGTTTTGGTTAATTCTTGCTGCTATTGGGGTTGGTTGCTGTTTAAAAAGATTCTTATTCTCTCAACTAATGAACCTGTAGACCTCAAATTTACACTTCTTAAAAAGCTTTAACATTTACTCAATTTTAAATTGCTTCTGAGATCTTTGGGGTGCGATACTTCACCTCAAATTCAACTATTTTAAATTAAACTGGAACAATTTTTATTCCGCGCCGAATTACAGTTTCCAGATCGTTTTACCAAACGTGTTACTGGTAACGATATGCGTATATTCGATCACTTTTTTTTAAATAGCAATTTACCATATCCTCAACCGCCTATCTACCCTCGTAAACGACAAGCGGGAGATATGCTCTGTCCTGGTCTGGACTATGAACGAAAGAATCGGAAGTGTTCACTACCGGGGGAATTTATCTGTGATTCGTATCCACATTGTTCGGGAGGTGAATATTATTTAAAATTATTATTGAAGAAACTGCTTTGATATAATCTTATGCTTTAGTATCAGAGTTGTATATAACAGAGTTTTCTCTCTTATTTCAATTCGAGCATGTTTATTGCATGGATAGTAGAATTTCGTATACTGCTGGAACCTGGAATATGTTGGGTTGTTAGGATATTATTCAGGCATTTTATGAACTTAAATTTAGCTAAACTTGAAATAGTTTTTAGATAATGGCAGTAAAAGCTGTTATATATAATCTGATAACCAACTTATTCCATTAGTCTACAATAAGCAAAAACCTCTATATTGCGTAATTAGTTTTGGTCTAACAATTGTTGTTGGCAGTATAAATTTGAAATTCTCTAAATTTCGCACAATCTGAATTTTTAGTTTATTTGCAAGAAATCTATATGACTTGTAATTAACTAATTAACTTCTTTGCTAAATTATTTCTAAAAAAAAATCTTGTAATTGTTTGGCAAAACTAGAAAGCGTTTGTTAATTTCAAAATATATCAAGAGATTTTTGTATTTTGTCGTTTTAGAAAGTTTGTAATAATACACTATTTGAGTATATGACATAACTGCCTCTTCATATTTGTTATAACAGCTGTCGATGAATGCTTTTGCGATGGAAATACACTCATACTAAATGGAAGTAAGTTCATTTATAAAAAAAAAGTAAAATACAAACAATCAAATCAGATAATACAAATCTATCTATCTAAGTAAAGAGAACAAAAAAGAAACGGAATTTTTTCGCAAATACATTAACTGGTATTTCATTCAGTTACTTTCATTTCTTCAATATAAAGAACGATAAAAAGAATGAAATATGAAAAGAAACTATTTACATACCACAAATATTTTCAGTAATAATATGTCGATTTCACTTCTATTAATTCTTAGTATATATATATTAGAAAGTCGATTTGGAGTCGAAATAAAAAAAAAATTGCGCTGTTTCTTACTATTTCTGAAACTTTGCTAAAATTTTATTTTGCTAAAATGAGGAAAATTAAAAAATTTTTATTGATTCAGAGAAGTGAAATTTTTCAACGGAAATACCGTTTACACATTTAACCTCATTTTCAAAATTTAGTTGATTCAATATGAATAAATAAATTAGAAACTGCCCACGGAGCAAATGCTAAATGATTATCACCAATTTAAAAATATTTGGAACAACTAACAAAATAATATCTCGCAGTCTTTCATGAAGAAGAGTGCTTCCGCTGTTTCACATCTAAGGAAATAATTCCTTACGGAAAATTGTGTGACCATGTCATAGACTGTCAAGATTTATCAGACGAATGTTTATGCAAACGAAAAGGTGTTTTAAACATTTGCAAACACGTTGATTGGGGTGAGATTTTCTCTCTGCGTTTACTTGAATTTTTTGAAACAATTTATCCTAAAAAAAAATGAAAATTTTGCTTCTGAATAAAGGACGAAAAGATGAAACACCGTACTTCTCATGTAATGCCACGAAGGCAAACAATAGTGCAACAGTATGCGATAAAATGTAAGTACGTCACATTATATTTCAAAAGTATGGAAAAAAAGTTAGAATATGAAGAATTCTATAAGTTGCATCACGATAAATCTAACATTTTAATTGAAATTGATTTAAAGCTCAATCTACACCTAAAACGTCTATACTCTATGAAATTTCTCTATCAAGCTGTACGCTAGCACTACTCTTTTTCCCCTTTCAAAATATTCATTTGTATATTAAGCTTGGATGAGATTTAACATAATTATATTTTAGACCAGACTGCATGGAATCAATCGACGAAAAATTTTGTGCAGACACAAGTTGTCCGGGTAACGCGAATTATCAATTCAATCAGATCTAGTAGTATTTTCATGCAATATTCACCTCAAATATATATTTTTTATTTTATTTGTCATCTCAAAGTTAATCAAATATTGTGCAATAGGTTTGAATTTCTGACTCTGTTAAATATTTTACAATGAGATGAATGGCTTTCTATCAGTCTTACAGTCCTAATTGTAAGTTAAGAAGATGTGAAAATAAGGACATTTTAATTTCCATAATATGTTATTATTACTCAGATGGCTCCCTGAATCAAAATGCAGGAAAATGTAACCACCGTTGTGATTCACTCGATCATGATAAAAGTATGTTTCGACAATTTTGTAGAATATACAGTGTATCTCAAAAGTAAGTATACACATTAGTACCTGAAATGCAAATCAAAATTAAAAGTGTATACTTACTTTTGGGACATCCATTGAATATATATCATATAGTAAAAATAATATGCCGTGAAACAGCAATTACAATTTACAACACAAGTCTTAATTAATATTTGAAACCGAATAGAAGCGAGGTGTTCAAAATTTAATAAGATGTACAATATTTACAATACATCATTCACGTGTCGCCTCAAATATTTACTGAATATGCTCCCCATTGGAAAATATTTCTCAGCATTTATTACTAATTGTGAATCTGTATTTGTACATACAGACTCAAATTATACTATTATATCATCTTTCAGAGCCAACTGCAACAAGTTGCGATGGCAATATAGAATGCTTAAATTATTATGCCGAGGAATGTTCGATTTGCTACCCAAAGCCAGAATTCTGCAAACACCGTGTATCTGAAACGCATTATGAATGTTCAAGCAAATCGAGAATTATAGGCTGGAAGATATGTGACGGAATAGCTGATTGCGAAGAGGGAGAAGAAGAAATCAAATGTCCACGAAGGTAAACTTTTTCTAAATTTCTCTCTTGCGTATGTAACAGACTGCTATATTGCATAATTAATTACTATTTCCGCATTGTATTGCGTTTCATGCAAGGAGCAGTATTATCAATATACTCGCGGAAACGTTTTGTTTGTCAATTCTCATGTTCTGCTTATTTGTAACATCAAAGTAAACTAAACGAAAGAGAAGATATCGAGCTAGCGTGCGATTCACGTTATATTATAAAGTGAAACTAGCACCTAGTAATATAATCTATTTTTGAACATTCATTTCATAAATTTTGTATCGGAAATTTGAGTTTAATCAACCGAATATGATAATTTTTCCAAAAATATGTTTTTATTATTATTTCCTCTTCCTGAGTTGGTCTGATATACTTAGCACACTACAGTATACCCCAAATTGAATCTAGATTCTAGATAAGGAAGTTTTGAATTGAAAGACGCACAAGCATACCAAAAATAATAATAAAATAAATAATATTGAATAAAAATAGTATTAAATGATAAAAAATAATAGAGTAATAATAAAAATAAAGGCTTAGTAACATGTGAATTTTATACTGATGCATGAAATCAGAACAAGTAATTTAATTTCAACTTTTCATTCTTCCGTCTAATAAAATCACTTTAATAAAGAAGTATTTAAAAAAAAAATTTTAATTTTAAAGATTTTATTGCAAAGGAAATGAACCGATAAGCGTACCTGAACACAAAGTCTGCAATCTTCAAAAAGTATGTGAAACCAATTTATGTTTGTTAATTAGGTATTTGTTAATAATACGATAATTGCAAATATGTTTTGTTTGCTATATCGGCGAACCTGAAAATGCTTACATTCAATCTGAAAGACGATAATTACACTTTTAACTTTGTAATTTTTGGTAACAAATCACGTCGATATCTGATCGCTCTGAGAATTCTTATAGTCGACAAATTCAAATTCACAATTAGGTTTGAGTGGAATAAAGAAACACGCATTGCTTAACATCAAAATCTATTGTTTGACCACTCTATTCTGAGCAATAAATAAACCAAGTATCAAGTTAACGGAGTAGCGAAGATAGCCTTATTGGGATGTAACATGTGACCTACACGCTCTCGGACAGAACGATTAGTACCAACTGGGCACCCAAGGGTTCTTTATGCGCGAACCAGTAGTAGTGCCCTTGTTAGTGATTGCTTGAACGTGATTTAAATTTTCAATTTGCACGAAAAAATATTAGGCAAAGGATTTGATCGCTTCCATGTTCCTAGCTTCTAAAGCTTCTGACACCCATCGGTAATAGATTGTACAACGTACAAATATACATTTTGATACATATTAATGAGCATATATACATATATGCTCATTGTACATATATACAATTCCGAAGAACGCTATCAAACATATTTATTTAGAATGACAAAGTGTATTTATTTTGATATGTTGGTTATTACAGGACTGTGAAGATTCTAGCGATGAAATGAATTGTAATGAAATAACTCACTTTTACTGCAATGACACAGGAAATGTTAAATTCATCTCTAAAAATGAGGTTTGATTGAATTTTGACTCTCAATAATTATATTACGAAGTCAGGTATGCTTTTCACATAACTCAGATTAGCTCTGAAATCTAAATAAGATATTTTCGAAACAGGAATGTACAGGAATTTGTTTTCCCAAGCTGTGGACGGAGCAACAATAATAGCTCTTCTGAATATTCTCTCAACTAAAATTGACAAAACTATTAATAATTCCATAGCGCACTATTATATAGATTTGTTCTACCGTTCGCGTTGCCAGCAGATAAAATTTATCAGAACAATGAAACAACAAATAGCTAAGGAGGAAGAGTTCCACAAATTAAAGTAGTTGTTCAAAAATACTTTTTTCATTACACAATTTGTTGCAGTATAAGATTTGACCTAGCGGACAATAAACCCAAACTTAGTGAAAGGGCAAGCGGGTGATGCGTGGGCGATTATTCTGTAATATATTCAATAGTAGGCCTATTGCCATTCATAATTAATTTGCATTCCAAATCTTTGTCGGTATTTATCGAAATAAGGAATATTGCTGTCGGATCACTTGATTCCGAAAATGTGATATACATTTGGCGCTATGCCCAAACTGTTTTGAACTTCACACACTGATAGTGACGTGCAACTTAAATACTTTTACTTCACCAATATATATCATTTTTACAGCTCTGTGACGGGAGTCAAGATTGCAAAAGTGCGAGAGACGAATGTCTTCCTGAATGCATTGTCAGCGCATTTTCAGACGCTAATTCAATGATCAAGAATACGTTAGTGCTTGCCACTGTATGGGTGACAAGTTAGTATATATAAAATAAAAAAAAACTAATTGTAGCCTACCAACCAAACGGGTGGAAGCTGGGAAAGTTGAAATCGACAATAGGGTATTTCCTAATTACTTAAAATATGTATATTATGAAGCTTGTTAATTTATAAGCAACAGAATTACTTACATTAAAACCTAATAATCCGCGGTATTTCACTCCAACGAAGCGCAGTCCCGCACGTACATGAATCCGTTCAAAAGTAGTTAATTAAAGTGCAAAACAGCTGAAAATATGAGCTGGAAATTTTGTATATCTTTCTATGACGTTTTGCATCAATACATTTACTTCGTCGATCGATCGGAGAGTACCGTCAATTAAAATCGATTCCGAACTATACGTCGACATTCTTTGTCATATATATATAGTGTTGATATATATGCCTGTAAAATATTGAAAATAAATAAATATTTCTATGAATTTTTATTTGGACAAAATAGATAATAAAACTACTTTTTTGTTAGGTACCGTCACATTGGCAGGAAATGCGTTTGTGATGATATTTTCTACAATCAAGTTATACCAGAAGAAGAAGAAATATAAAAAGAATGCTATAATCAACAAAATCTTAATTTGTAATCTATCAGCGTCTGATTTTCTCGTTGGGGTAGATCAACTTGAATATTTTTAATTGAATATTAAACATTTTTAAAACATATGATATAACTCAGGTATACACAATGACCATATGCGTAAAGAGTTTAACAATGCAAGGTGAGTATTGCAAAGAAGATATAGAATGGAGAAGTGGAACTACCTGTTCTGCTATTGGAGCTTTGCTTATGATTGGGACAGAGTCTTCAGTTTTTACTTTGACGATCATTACAGGATTTAGAGTATATACTCTTCTGAGGTAATTAACACATTAAAATTGTTATACTATTGCTGTGCGTTGATATAAATATATATTTTAGACCATTTATTGAAGTTAGCCTCAGAACAATGCGCAATATTATCGTATCGTCATGGACTCTTACTATTGCTCTTGCCGCGATTCCGTTGTTGCCAGTTACTGAAGACTACTTTGTGGATAATGTGTGGTATGGGTAAATTTTCTGTTGAATATTGTGTGAAAAAATATAAAATATTTTCTGTCATATGTATTGGTTACCCTATTGATAGGATTATTTGGTTATCATATTCTCAGGGGTAGGCATTTTGAAGGGATATGTTTCTATTTTTTGTCGGAATCTCAGTTTCTAATGAAAGTTGTGCGTACACTATTTGGCCACCATGATGATTCACCATGTGATAAAGTGTTTTCCAGACTCACTCAGTCGTTATTTCACGAAATCGTTTTTAACTGAGATATAAATCAATGTCTCCCGAGGGTTAACTTTAGCGATTGACTGATGTTGTCCGAATGTTTGCTAACAATGACAAATAATTTACAATTTCAGGTTGAGTCAAAACCCATTTTTTTCAATAATCAACAAAAAGGAAATAAGAGAAATAAATCAATGGATTTCAACAATACAAACTGAAAATAATGATACATTAACGTAAGACAATTTTTAACTGATATAGCATTCAAAAATATTATGTTTAACATTTCATTTTTTAACAGATCAAGTGACTCATGGTCAGCATTGGAAACTATGCTCAAAAGACTAAATCCTAAATTCAATATTGACCGAAAGTTTGGATATTACTCATCTCATACCGTATGTCTTCCGACAGTATTTCCGAATCCAATGAAAGATATGGCATGGGGCTATTCACTAATCTTTCTCATCATCAATTTCTTGGCCTTTTTTGTTATTTCCATCGGATATTTTGTGATATATAAGTAAGAACAATATGATTACAGAGTTTTCAAAGTGTGTTACTCATTCATCGCATAAAATAAATGTGTGCAAATGTAATTTCAATATTACCGACAGAAATTCAACGCAACAAAATAGAGCATTGACCAACCAACAGTTGAAGGAAAGAGCAAAAAACATGCAGAAAAAAGTTACCATGATTATCATAACTGATTTCTTGTGTTGGATGCCAATTTGTATCATGGGATTTCTACAAGTTGCTGGTAACTATATCGAAGTTCAAATGAAAGAGATTATAAATATTTTTAAAACGGGTGTATTGTAAATTTCCTTTGATGATAGCAATGACAAAAATAATATATGTTACAAATTATCTATTTGTTAGAATATCATGAATGTTTCAATCATTTATTTATTTATGAAGGCATGAATATACCAAACGACGCTTATCTTCCTGTTGGGCTAATGATCATACCAATCAACAGCATGTTAAATCCTATATTGTATTACGTCCCGTCTAAAGCAATCAAATATCTTTTGGCATTGTTCACCGGAAAAAAAGTTCATGCAAGTAAGTGGGTAAATTTGTATCAAACGGTGGAAGGTGTTTGAAATTACGCGTTGTAACTATACATTATATAGTTATAATATCTAAAAAATATAGCAGTATGTTATGTATATTAGGTTTTATTGATAATTGGAGGAATTTTATTTTATAATTGTTTAAAAAATGCCATTGTGTGTAGTCGAGTGCAAAAAAAACATAAAATTCCCTACAGTAAAAAATTGCACAACTCAACCTAAAAAAACAAAAAGTTTATATAAATTCAGAATACTGATAAAGCGTCAACTCGAATGTTACTCTCGTGATTTGGTGCAAAATTAAGTGATATTATTCCTAGTTACAAATATACTGAATTATTTAAAATTGAGTAGACCTATGGATCTTTTGATAAATTCTCATCGTTGCTGCTGTTAGTCTTGTTGTTGTTTTTGGTGGGATGATTGTTAATTGTTATAGTTGTGAAAAATTGCTTTTGTCTGCAAATTTGGTGTTCTGATGCGGTACGGATGTGACTTGTTGCGGCGGTAGGGCGTGATTTGCAATTAGGATTTTAAACTTTTGAATTGTTTTTCATTATATTTGATTTTTCGGGAAAACATCAATAAAAGTCGCACAGGCGTGCTTCTTGTGCATATATTTGAGCATTGCTTCATTGTTAAACTTTGCAATTTATTCGCCCTTTTCCAAATTACCTTATCCCAATGTTTAGCTCTATCACAGGCTTCATTTGATGCAGTTTGATGTATCGTAATACGCTTTTAATACAGATATTCACTCTACCTAATTTTTTTATTCGACGTACCATTGTGCTTCAGAACACAAACCAGCAATCGAAACCCCAGAAAAGAAAATTGGCAAAAACGAAAAACAACATGGAAACTGAACAAGTATAAGCATCTTGGTGAAACAGCACTTATTAAAAATTTCATAATATGAAAGACCTTCTTATATGGGCTAAGAATAGGAAGTGAAATTGACAATTTTATTCTTCAACCATGAAATATTCGGTCACACATTTTTGGTATCAAAATTTTCCTGATCAAGAACTGTTCAATATTTGGGGCCTAAAGGTCAAACGTTGAATAATTATAATTCTTTGTCATCAATTTTTATTTTATCGTTTCAAATTGCAAATCATCAAGCTAATACAGTATTTTATATTTTTAAGTAATTTCATTATAAATATTAAGGGAAGACATTTTTCGGGACAAAATGTAGAATTCTTTGCAATTCAAAATAGATAAAAGTATGCTTTATATGTGTATTTTCTAACTCAACATTCTTTAGTTTGCCTGAATGTATATTTTTGTTCTATAATTACTTTTGTCATTAGGTCGTCATCTAAAACATTTGCACGATAAAACCCAAGATTACGGCCATGGTTCAATAAACAATTCTTTCAATTATATGCTGTCCCTCAAATAAGTGTATAGCATTTAACAAGAGTTTGACCCCAGAAGTAAAATGCAGTTCAATCTGTCTTGGTATTTTGTCAGTAAATTCCATTTTCATATATGTCCTCTTTTCAATTTGATATGTCATAGTAACTTCTATCGCATCTTTCTTTTTCAAATTTGGAAAAATAATTCAAACAGTGGTTATCAATCGATGTTTGTTGGGCGATATACTTTCGTCGAACTTTTTTTGCATGTTTTCCGTCAAATATAATTTTTGTACATATAACGTGATATCAGGTTGTCAGCTTTCTCTCCGAGTTAGTGTTGGATGTCATAAATAATGTTGGACTACGAGTCCTAAAAATGAAAACTATCGCAGTAAAATGTTGTAAATCCACCATGAGCAACATCTAAATTAGCGTCTCGACGATCACACAATGAAATAATCACAAAGCCAAGTACAGAAGCGAGACATCTCGTAACTCAATTTCAATTTCTCGGCTTCTTTTTACGATTGCCTACGTTGAAATTTTTACCCCATCAAGAATAATTCCATTCATTAGTGTTTACTTAGAGTCTTAGACCTTCGCTGTCTAATATTTTAATCGTAACAACAAATTCCTGATCTAATAATTCCAATAATTTGCTGTCGGCGAATATTATTGAATGTTACGGTTACGACGCATATAAAAGTTGACAACCACTGCTATTGATGATGACATGTAGGAATATATATTATAACTTTTCGACACTTTCCAGGTCATTCTACAATCCACTCATACTTGTTGTATATAACATTACCAATGACAATTCGCGGTTAGTTGTCGAGCAAACAGGCGACAAAGTTTTAAATGGCCCAATGCATTGCAAACTTCGATTTTGTCCAATTGTCGGCGTTGTTATTGCGCTTTTACAGTTTGTTGAGAAATTTGTAAATCAAAGTTGACGTGCTTCTACGGCCTAACACTACGAATATTTTATTGCTCAGAAATCGTGACCCATTCCTCATTTCAATCAATACCAGGTTTTCTGTCAGGTGTCTTTGTATTTTTCTTCACATTTTGCAACAATGCCTTTTTAACAATATCCTCTAAATGTAAATACTGAAGAACTGTAAAATAAAATGAAAGTGTACATTAGATCAGAGCATATTTCAATGTTTAAAAGTTAATCGAGTCATAAATGATACAGATCATCAAATTCGTATATATACGTATTCAACAAATCCAAGTTAAGATCGAGTTTCAATAACATTTCCAGTATGCCTTCTGAATTCTAGTATTTTGTTGAAGGTGGATATTTTCTAATATAGAAATATATTACTTTTATTTCATTGGTATTAAATTCTTTTTTCAAATCATTTGGGCCGGTTGTATTACTTATAAATTAACTGATTTGAACAAAAATTGCGCCACTGCATGGTTTTCTACAACGATGGTTTCCGCCAGAAAAGTGCTCAGTCAGCGGCAAATTACGTTCCCCTCAATAGGTTATTTATGTTACCTATATATGCCGTTCCACCAACTACACAAAGTAACAATAATATATTGATCATTATCATTATAACAGAAATATTACGATACATTTGAGCAATATTCCGCACTTCCCCGATCTTGTCTGAAAAAATCTTTACGCTTATTTTAAAAGAGTATTATGGATAAAAGGGACGAAATGGATAAAAACGTTGTTCCTAAATTGTCAAAAACTATTTATTTTCCCAAATCGAATTTATTGACACAATGAGCTATTCCTATTAAAATAAATATAAAGTACATTGAGCTTAACATTGATAAGCTAATTCAATAGTTTTATCAATTAGCCTATGAGGTATCGGGCAGGAAAATTCAACAGGACCACTGTTGTACTGCAAATAATTACTTTATGAATATTCTAAATCGATAGAAAATATGTACTGTACATGCCTTTCAGATAGGCTTTATAGATGGAGTAGTCGATAACATGAGACATCACACTTTCTTTACCTGCCAAACTGCGTTCTTCAACTTGTGTTTCAGTGTCATATTTTTGTATGTTAGGACAAGGAATTTACAAACACCCACTCTCATCCCCGCTTCTCCGAAATTGGATCCGATTGGACACACATTTCACTGAAACGTCTAAATGGGGGTATCTCGAGGTATGCTCAATTATTAGGCGCTCTGACAAATTCTGCTCAACCGCACTAGCGGAATTTTTTCAGTGCTGTCGTTCTTTTTGTGCACGCTAGTAGATGAAAAGTCTAGAGATTAAGGTTTGAACACCTCAACTTTCCGATTTCCTTGCAATATTGCAACTTTCTTCGCAATGACGTCTTTTGAAACCCTGCTGTTAAAATCCATTTCGCATTCGACAGCTAAAAAATTGTTGTTCATTTCATTGATAACTTCTGCAAATTCAGCTTTTCACGCTCTTTCTTCTGATAACGTCACTATTTTCTCTAAACCAATTGAAGAACTTTATCATCAGGTATTCTATTCTCCAATAGGAGGAAGTCACGTGAAGTTCGTTTAAAAAAAACCTACGAACGATGTTGGATCCGCAATATCTTCAGTAGATGAGAGACTACTTTCTTGATTTGTTTCTCTTCTTCTTCTATACAATTGAATCTATATTCGTCAATATACAATTGGCAATTACAGTATACAAAGGCCAATTGGTCACTCTGATCTGTTTTACTGACTTTATTAAACGTGTTTTTATTGTCATAACTTCTGAAATTCTACCGTCCTTCAAATGATCTCCAATCTCGAGCATATCACTACTTCGCTTCAATATATCATTTGCTGAACTAGTGGGTATATTTGTTTTTGACTTTCTATATATATATTGTAGTTCATAACGCTGCTTTTACGCGTTTTACTCGACTTGTTATCAAGTGTTACTTCACTAAGATCTTCCATGTTGCCGGCAGAATGCTCTGTGCTGTGTTCGAGGGAAGGCTCATCCAGTATATTATTGCTTTCGGGATCCCGTATTGATCTGGTGTTTTATTTATTTGAAATTGTAACATCAGTCAACGCAAAGTCAATGGCGTCTTTTTTCAAGCGCGATTTGCCTGTAATAGTCGATATTTCATTTCGGGAAGCTAAAGTTTAGAGTAAGGATTTGGACCTTTATTGAACCTACAGCATTCTTCAGGTCTGCAAGGTTCTTGGGATAAACATTTTCTAGATATATCAACATATATATATATATTCATTGAATAGTGTGAAATGTTTTTTTTTTTCACAACATTTTAGTGACAGATTTTCCATTGTTCAGCACGAAATGCTATTTTGCGAAGTGCTTTTTAAAAAAAAGAAAAAAAAAAAAAAAAAAAAAAAATCAACAGAAGACTCTGATTTTCCACTGTTGGAAATTTCAATTTATATTCTTTTACGTTGTCACCTACGGTCTCGTAGTTTTCATCGCTACCTGCGAAAGACTTTACATCAATCGACATGGAACTTTTCTCGTTTTCAAGCCGTTTTGAGTTGGGATTTGTTCAAAAAGAATTGTTTTATAACAATTGTTTTAAATCAAGTTTTTTTTGCCTGTATTGTTCAAAATGCCTGTCCTATTTGATTTTTTTGTAAAATAGGTTGAAGGATGTAAAAACTTGTCAAGCGCTTCTTATTTGCAATAAATCTTTCGAAACGCCACGAATATCGATTAAGGCTCATACACACCTTCTCAAGATGTAGTTTAGTGCGACCGCAAACGTGGTTGGCACAGTAAGACGTAACCGATAAGCCATTACGTGAACGACCCTGCGACGAAACCACCTCGCGAAAATTGGAATGATCTAATAAATCAGTTTGTATAACTTTGAAAACTCTCGTCAACCTTAAGAACAAAGTATGCTAAGCATAACTCGACCGAAAGTATTAACTGTAATAATGCCTTTATTTTATGAGAAAAATGTCAATGCATAAATCGAAATTCTTATTATGGCGTCATAAAAGATTAGTTGCAGCGTCTTTGCATCAGAGGAATCTTACAAATAGCATAGCACGTCTCATCGTTTAAATCAGTAGATTGCCGCATATGTGAGTTTATTCTTCATTACCGTAACGCACTCGTTTTGCCGAAGGCTGCCCTTGAACTAATTAATTTTGTGTTGGGTTCGTGAGCTAAGTTTCATGATTTTTCTTACTCAAAACGTCCCTTTGGCATCTCGGATAAACATTCCGGTTAAAATTTTATGACTTTGGTGTAGATACCACCGTGACGATAAATGAAAGCAATAGAAATAAAAGTCAAAACAATATTTTTTACTTATATTTTTATAATTATAATTTCGGCAGCGAATGCAGCTGCCAGAACGCAACGTTTTGGCGTAGTTCATCGGCGATGCAAGGGGTATTTCAATAAAATATTTAGAAAAAAATTGATTTAAAACAAGCCCTTGTTTTAAAACACGATTTTTTCTGAATTGATATAAAACAAAACCCTAGTTTTGATATTAACATTCTGCGATATTTTACACGCATTCGTATATTTCTGACAGATCATCTTCTGGCCCAAATATTTTCCTTCCTTTTAAATCTGCACGTCATTTGTTGGATATTTTGTTCGCTACAGCACGATATAATGAATTTAGGCTTCCGGATGTACCTGGTCCATCATCTGGAATTCTTACTAAATTTCAGCAACCAGATTTCACAGTTTATTGTGCAGTGAAATTATTCTTATGGCCTTTGGCGTCTCGACAAGACGATCACAAATGTTGTTTGCACGACAAGGTCCATCTTTTTTGTTAAATTGGTTTCCGCGCTCGTGGTTCCCGTTTGTAAATGTTCACTCAGTTGGGTACCATGCAAATATTGCTTAATTTCTACGCTTGCGCTACGCAGAAAAGACAACAGCAACGTATCTCTGTTTGAATGTTTCAAAATTTTGAACCTTCCAACTTTGCAATCGATTGGGTCTTTAGGTTGCCGTTTTCCATGACATCAACCATCAAAAACTCACGATATGTTTTTATGAATCATTTAAATACATTGTAAAAGTTGAAATTTAATTGTTATAACATAATCACTTTAAAATTATGCTAAGAGACGTGTTTTATAACCTGACCAATTTCATTTGTAATAGAACATTTTCGCATGTTCACATTGTTTGTTAATTGGAATCATCACAACGCTGGCTCTCGCATATGGGCTCTCGCATACGTTGATATTAATTAACAGCATTTCAGGTGCTTCGAAAGTATAGTATGACATACTAGAAAGCATATTGTTATTTATGCAGCCATGAAAGTTTGAGCGTGATCAATAAACGTATTAAAGTTACATTTGCATCTTCTTTTTATTGAAATTTGTGAGAACGCTTCAAATCTAATTCACAATAACGCCCGTATTATTAATTTGAAAAAAATTTTTAATCCGAACTTACTTTGGATCGCACAGATATTAAAAACAATTAATTTGTGTAAAATCCACCTTATTATTTATGTCATTGCAAATATTACATTTTGAATATTTTCCAACTTTGTGCGAATGAATTTGGCTAGTCTTCGTGTCGGTATCTAATGTTTCATCATCACTCAGGTTGTGTACCAGGTTAGGGTTCAGGTTATACGACATCTTGGTACGCATACTTCAGGAGTACCTGATAACCAATAATCGCATATACCTGTCTGTTGTGTATAGATCAGTTGGTTTCAACCTTTTTGGTGGAGCGGAACCCGAATAAAACATTCCAGAGGCTTGAGGAACCCGTGTGAAATAGCTTAATTGGGTTTCATTGTCTCAACTATATGAACAAACATATAAATAAAAGCAAACTTAATACAAAAAAGGAACTTTTAAGTGTAGAGCGTTTAATAATATATATGTCCAAATCTAACAGCTGTACATGCGTATACAGCCCATATAAAGTACAGTACATACTGTATTGTACATATACAATATTAATATATATAGACTCTCGGGCTCTATGTAAACTTGCGGAACCTCTCGACTGTTCTGGCGGAAACCCGGTTAAAACCACTGGTCTAGGTATTGTCAAGCCATGATTCTATTCAGTATTTACTCAATATTTTTATTCAACCTGTTGTGTACTAGCTTTACAAAGAGTTATATTTTTCGTTGTTCGACCTATTCTCCGATATCAACTATCTATCAGAATATTTTTTGTCGAAACAAATCTGTGGAAAAACTGGGCGTTGCAAGCCTTTTCATTCAACATGACATAACAGATTTGCAGTGGACATTTTTATCTCATTGCATTTCCCATAAATAATATAATAAATTATGAACATATATATAAAATTTAACAGAATTCACAGAAGCGTCAAAAGTGAAACCAAAATCCGCAAGACTTTGGTATATATGTGACTTAGTGTGTATTTTTCATCAATAGGTATTAGGAGAGCCGATTGCATGAATTGTCATAAAAAGTAGCTATTGTACTGGAAAGATATAACCAGGCTTGTCCATGGGAATGGGATTCCCACGGGAAACGTCTCATGGGATGGGATGCAACAGCACACATTTGTATTTTCCATGGGACAAATATTCAAATTCAAATATTCATTGAATTGTATTTCAATGAGAATCCCGTGGGATCGGATGGGACAGGCATAATTGCTATGGGATGGGAATGGAAAATATGTCCCATGGGCAAGCCTGGAGAAACATAATAAATTGTAAAAAAAAAATGAATTAGGTTGTGAAAAAGTGAGAATACATGAGATAATAATAAGGGCGTAACGTGGAATGCGGAAGGACGAGCGAAGCCGAAGCGCGTGATCGGCGGTGCGTTTGAAGACCACGTATTACCCGTGCGGCCGCGCAACTCTTAAAATAATGTGAGGTGCTCCGAAGACGCTCTCGTTTACATTAATGTAAGAAAACAGTTGTAATATCGATAACTATTAACCATTTGTTCACGTTCGACTATCGCACTCTTTATGAGTAGAAAATGTTCGTGTTTTGTGATAGGTGTGCGCAAATATTTGAAGAGCTAAATAGTGTGCCGCGATCTAAACAAGGTTGGGAACTACTGCCATAGATGCTCTAATATATCTGCGTCGATATAACATAAAATAAATACGTGATTTTATTGTCATGCAAGTTGTTTCAATCTTATACTTGATCCCGAGATTATACGGCTCAATCCCGGGATATCGCGATACCGGGATTTCGAAAACTGGCTCCGAAGTCCAAACCCTAGTTGAACCCGCCAAGCAGTTATCGGCGAACAAACTTTAGTAGTAATTTATGAGTACGTCAACAATGGTATTTTTATGTCAAAATTTTGATGTTTTCGATACTGAGACAATTCTCTGATATAGGTTTTACGGTTTGATTCCGTACTTGTGGAAAATGCTACAGCAAGTTTCTCATTAATGGAGATAGTGATTAAACTAACCTATCTGCTCTGTTCAATATGATTGAAAAATAGATAATGAATTTTTTTATATCGCAATATTCTAAATTAACTCTCGAATCGAATTGACAATCATTTCATAGTATATTTAGTGACGATATGGTCCCGCTTAATCTTTTTTTACAAAATGACTACTTAGCCCACCCAATGCTCATTGGCCCACCCTAACGAGTGAGATGAAAATATACGTCCGTCTCTCGGCGTGACAAGCGTCAATGACAATAACGTAGCGTAGGTCATTAAAATATATTTATTCCATTATACATTTATCTACGATAACCTCCACTTACCCGTTTTTTTTACAAATTGTCTACTTGCCCATCGTCCCATCCCGAGCTCATTTTTACCATGACGTTAAGCTGCGTCGATCAATACACATCACATGACATTAGGATTAGATGATCCCGATCATTTGCGGAACATACAGACATAGCTGTTGCATTGTCATCAGACAATATCGAAATGTTTTTTCGTACAAGGCAACGAGAACAATTCAAGGTATCGAATTGAAAATCGACGGTATAGATGTAACTATAGTGAAGGTTAAAAAGAGCTGAAGAAGGGAACACTACATGACTACGGGTACCGTAACGCCTGGCCGCGTAGAATAAGCGGAAGTCTTTTCGACAGGATACGGGAAAGCCGGTAAGACGACCTGATCGTATGGCTGTATGGCGAACTTCCCCTCGTCCGGTCACCGTACCGGTCCATGTCGGTTATAGTATTATTACGGTACTTCGGTCTGTCAGTACGGTACCGGTACCGGTAGTCGTCTCTTGAAATAGTCCATTGCCCGATTCCATGATTTAGGTAGTCTATAAGTATAAGTTTATTTCGACTCTATACTCAGCATAACAATAAAATGATAGATAAAAACAAATACCGGTAAATAAAAACTGATTATGAAATCAGGAGAGCAAAAAAAAACCTTAGACAAGTTTTGAAACGTACCGGTACGGTACCGTACAAAATGAGGCCTGTACCGGTACTGGAGGGGCACAATTTTTCAGAATTTAATGTGACTGGAAAGATAAGAGAGGTTACCCACGATGCCATCACCACAAACTGAGACCATTAACCTAGTTGATAACATTTTCCACGATACCGGTATTTGGACAAAATTTTTTCATGAACAATGAGCTATAGCAGCAGTTCCCAAAAGGTGCGCCGCAGCGCACTAGTGCGCCGTGACAATATCTGAATATGCTAGGTGCGCAGCGAAAATTAACAGAATTGTGGTAAACATAACTGAAATATATTTGAATATTCTACTAATTGTATTTGTTCCAAATGTCAGAATGTTTCTTTCAAATGCTGTGTATATGAATCAATAAATTCATTTCACCTTTCTATGTCTTTTACTTTTTGTCTGCCTCTATTGTTACGTAACAATATAGAAAACCACTATTTTCTGGAATTTCGTGATCTGCCGTCCATTTATCCGCCGAATCGAGTTTAGCGAACATGAGTGATTTTTTTAGCATTTCAAAGGTATTAGGTATTGCATAGACCCACATATGTACAAACTTTAAAAGGCAGAAAGTACACATTAACAATCATAAAATTGAGTTATGTCCAAAAGCAGCATTTTTTTTTCGTGTAAGTGCGCCGTGAGTTTTTTTCCCTGGTGAAATGGTGCCACGCGAACAAAAAGTTTGGGAACAGCTGAGCTACTATAGCATGAAATTCGATGGTGAGCAAAAAAGGTCGAAAATTCTACTCCAACTGCTGAACTGCAAGGCTTTTCGTTGAAAAGTTTTCACAAGATATATGAAACAAGGGTGTTTTTTATGATTGGTTAACTATTTTTTTTGTCGATAATTTTGAAATCAGTAGAATAAAATCTGTTTCAAATATGGCCCCAAATAATCCGAAGAAGCACCATTAGATACCTCTAGATTCTAGAAAGAATAATTTGATTTCTGGAACGAAAAGCTATTGCTTACTGGTCCAAAACAGTCTGTAGATGCTAAGATTGATTTTTTACTGTTACAACAGACATCTTGCGATCTTATGTATTGATCAGAAGATCATATAACAGTACGGCACACTATACAAATCGGGTGACATTGTCCTGTTTCAGAGAAACTCATTTTACAGATGATCAGACACCCCTCCTTTGGGAGACGTCTGGACATTGTTGTCCCTCAATATCGGTAATAATACAGTATAATGGAGTTGCGCAAAATACTACAAAAAGCGCAATCTAGTAACGTCATCATTGAATTCCTAGGGAAAAAATAATCCGATTTACCGAAGGAAAAAAAATTTTACTGTAGCATTCGAGAGTTTTTAGCAAAAAACGCCAATTTTGGTCATGTGACGGCCACGATTAATTTAGATTATTATTGAGACAAGCATGGTGCGATATCTAGCATCTGACGTGGTTCCAGACACCCCTCGTTTGTGAGACACATAGAGTGTTTGTTTTATTGAGCCAAATGGAGGGAAATTCTTGGAATTTGGATAGTGTGCTGTACTGTATAATAGTGAGAATCGAATAATATTTGAATAAACATTTAGAGTCACTAATCATAATACTAGGTATACAATTATCATTTTCTATAACAAAAGGTGTGGTGTTTCCTGAAGCCCACTAATCTGACTTACAACACAATAAAGATTTGATGTTTGTCTAACAGCCGTGAGTTTCTAATTTATTATGGTTTAGTGAATTGTAATTCAAAAGACTTTTTTTATACAATATAACAGTATTACCTTGAATGCATATGGTAATTCCTCAATAGTCTGATGGTGATAAAATTTGCAAATCAAATCACAAAATATATGTGTAACTTTTATCGATTATTATTTTCAGCATTACATACCGGTAGTCATATTGCTAAGTTTGGAATATTATTCAAACATTGTAAAACATCAATTTCAAGAAATAAGTGCAACAAATAGCGAAATGAGCAATCCGACTGCACCACCAAGCTATGGAGACGCTGTTGACGATGCAAAATATGACCACTCTGCTACAGGTAAATCATATCAATTTGGTGTGGAAAATATGTGTATGAAGCAATATACTTGTATATATACAGAGTGTCCCAATGGAATGTATACACTTGTATTGTATTATTAATGTATACAGATTAAAAATGACTGTAAACGTGGTGTTTAATTAGAATTCCATTATTTAAAAGTATCATTCTTCTGTCCTTTGTTTTCTTACTGCCTGTTCCCAAATTGACGCCTATTTTGATCTGAGAAAGTTTGTCTGAGGTTGGAATTTCAAAATCATCTGTCCATCGCATTATGCAACATTTTCACTGAAAAAGTTATAGTCCAAGAATAATCCATGCTTTTATTGACGATGATCCAGACCGAAGAATACGGTTTTGCGAGTCGTATTTACAACAATGTGAGGAAAAATGCATATTTTTCAACAAAGTTGAAAGTTGTGTGGGGTGACGAGGCCACATTCAAGTTGAATGGTTCCATTAATCACCATAATCACAATTAGGAACCTGAGAATCCACATGTTACTAACTTACTGTCGACTGTCATGTCAAGGGGATTATTTGTACCAGTCTATATTGACGCCACTGTAACCGGTTCCATTTCAGCATTTACTTGAACTTGTTAGAAGTTACAACAATCCATTATGCCAAGCATTAGAGAAGACTTTAAAGATGAAGAGTTTTATTTTCAGCAAGGCGGGGCACCTCCACATTACCATCGCGATGTTAGGTATCCTCCCCGTTCACCTGACGTCACACCACTTGATTTTTTCTTATAGGAATACATTCAAGACGAAGTGTATGCTATGAAATCAGCAACAGTTGCTGAATTGAGAGAAACAATTGAGCGTGAATGCCCCTAAATACCAAGGGAATTGTTTCATGTGTGCGATTCTATTGCTTAGCGTTGTCAGCAGTATCTAAATCAAAATGGGCATCAATTTGAGAACAGCCAGTGAGAAAACAAAAAAATGATACTTGTTGATATTTCTACACGTTTGAGATAATAAAATTCTAATTAAACACCACCTTTACAGTTATTTTTAATCTGTATACATTAATACAATACATGTGTATATTAATATATTACATGTGTATACAGTAAATTGGGACACCCTATACTCACCTTTACGGTTATTTTCAATCTGTATACATTAATATAATACATGTGTATATTAATATATTACATGTGTATACAGTAAATTGGGACACCCTATACCAGGGGTGGGCATCCCCTGGCACGCGTGCCAAACTTTATTCGACACGCGAGCGAGCCCTTGGAAACGAGATCATTCTCCTTCAGATAAAAAGTTTTGAGACTCTGAATTATCTGATGAAAGTAGAAACTAGAAGTTCGTTTGTTCATTCTCGTTTGTTAGCGAACCATTCTTTTTTTCAACTCTTTTTGTCCTTTCATGTCATATGGTTATAAAGAAATATATTATGACGGATCAAATGAGTGAGCTCTCGCGAAATTTTGTCGAGAAGAGCACATTATTTATTTGGCTTAATTTTTTGGTAATATATTTCTTCTGTGCCACTCTTTTTCGTCATTTCTGCTTGATTTATGAGGTTGTACAGCTCATGTTGGCTATAGTTACTTGCTAACTTACTGTTATAAATTGATTTCGAAAGAAGATGAGCGATTAGGGGAGGGAAAACAAGAGAGGAGTGGAGAAAACAAACTAATGCGTGATCAGTATGCCATTCTCGAAAAATTTTCTTGTCTTAAAAACTCTCCATGTTTTCATCTACATATTATGCTTGTGGATCTCTGTTCTTAGTTATGAACTTATAAGTCTCGTAACAGGAAGTCTCGTAACAGGAGTAGCCTGAAGGATGAAACCAGTAGTTCATGTATTTTATTGAAAGTTACAAAATATAAACCCAATATAAATTCTATATCAGCGGCAGTAGTCTCACTGATATAGAATAAAAAAAGTAACCAAGTCTCTTTGGCGGACTGATATTTTCCCGAATAGTGAATCTATCTGTACATGTTTAAATAGTTTATTATTGTGTATTTTTGCTTTGAAAGTAGCAAAGCATTGTTTTTACTTTTTGTTGGCATGCGGAAGAATTTTTCCGTTTAATTTAGCAGATTTTGGCACGCGAGCCGAAAAAGGTTGCCCGTCCCTGCCCTATACTGTATTTGAATCCTATCTTTTTGTTCGAAAATGAATAAAATCCATTTCTGACAAGATTTATTTCTTGATTGATTTTTGCAGTGTTTAATCATTATTAATTTGGCATTTGTGAGGAATAAAGGGATAATGTTTTTCAAATTTATACAAACTCATGGATTGATTTAATCTCAAATATGAAATTCTAATCGTAGAATGAATAGAATCCTGTAGAATGAGGCTAGTTTTCTCTCAGCTGTAATGAAATGCAGTATAGTACCGTCCTATTCGAAAACCTCTTATTATGAATTGCTTTACAAATCACATCCATTTAGTATCTCAAATTATAAGTACCATAGTTCTGTAGTTGCTATTGTCATACTGAACCAATCGTTTTTTGGCCAAAGGCCCATAATGATTATGCTGCTTCTCTGTTGCAAATAAATATTAAATTCCTACCTCATTATTTTTGAACTGCCTTTTCTTTATCCTTGTCTACTTTGGGTTCGTATGCGCGGTTGCCCCAAGGATAATTGAAGGAGATAGAATCAAAATGATAAATTGGAGTACCCTAATGTCATTCCACGAAATAGCAAGGCGTTGTTAAATCATAGTCTTACTGCTTATTCATTAGCTTTCATTAGATCATGGTCTACCTTCATCTTTTACACATTTTTTTCATCTTGCCAAAATCAACTTCAGCATCTAGCTCAGGGTGGTCCAAACCCAGGCCGGTGGGCCAAATGTGGCCCGCTGCTTCATTATCTGTGGCCCGCGTCACATTCGGAGAGTAATCGTCTAATCGATAAATCGCATTTCGTGTTCAGAATCAGAAAAATGACATATTGACTTTTTGACATATTGTTACATCACCAATGTCACTGAATTGACTCGTGTTATGGCTAGCTGAGGCAAATAGCGAAGTTGAATGATGTGCTTGGCAGTCATTAAATTATTATCTGGCTTTCTATCTTTTTGGTCTGGAATATATGCTAACAATATAGGCATCATAGAAAACTAAAAATCGAATGCGGATTCTATTAGCCTGGGATGGCTATGTCTGATAACTATGTGTTTGCACAATAAAAGTGTTTGTTTTGTATTGTACTGTTTACCTATTCTTCGCACTATTGTGGCCCGCGAACAATGAAATAATAAATTTGTGGCCTGCGGAGCCGACAACCTTGGACCACCCTGATACAACTATTACCTTGCCGAATCATCTTAGTACTCATAACTGTTAAAAATTATTCTAAAAAATTTCCGGTGCTCCTAAAGTATGCGAACCAAGGTGGCGGACATCGGAACGTAACATGGGTAACAGGTCAGGGTTAGGCGATAATTTTTTTCCAATTTTCCTTATTTTAGTCCTATTATCAGTTCAAAGACTAGCCAAGAGCCTCCCGTAGTATCTATACCTAAAATTATGACCTAACCCTAACCTAGTACACATATTACATTCCGATGTTGGTTCGCATACTTCGGGAGCCCGAAATTTCCTTTGTTTTTCCAATTATTTTATTCAAAACATTTAGGATCGAATTCAGTCGGTTTGTGTTTGATTTTTTTTTGAATGAAAGTGCTAAATCATGTTTGAATGTGCAATTCTCGTTAATTATGTTGTGTTTGTAATGTTGCTTTGTTAATTTTATGTGCAATCAATTTTGATAATTGGAGATCTTTGTATTAGGTCAGCCATATCCTTCGGCATTCTCTTCTTCAGCACCTCTGGCCTATCCACAATATGGTGCTGCTCCATCAGGTAAAAATGCATGCTCTGATTAAATCCTTACAAATCATGTTCGTTTGATTAATATTATTATGTGCTATTGAATCATAGTATTCATTTATTAATTTGTTCTTTTCAAAGAATTAAATCATTTCTAATTAGAAATTATTATTTGTTTTATCAACTGGTCTGTCAGTTCATTATAGCTAGTAATTGTAAAATGCCATTCTTCGTCTTTCTAAACGGCACGATCATCAGACTTTTTATATCTGATTCAGTCATCAACATGACATGTTATCACTTTGGAATTTTTAATATTTCAGTTATATTTTTATTATTACCCACTTCTATATATGTTTATTTTTTAATTCATTGCTTTCACACATTATGTATTTTTTTAGCTCCTTATCCTAATGCTACAGAGACGGGGTATTCAAGTTATCCAGCTGGGCCAATGCCACAGCCACAGCCTTATGTGTACACTCCCCAGCCACCGCCATCAGGTATTCTTAATTAATGGACCTTAGTCATTTAAAATCTATCATATACATAAAAATGAAAGTGGCATAAATCAAAAATATCTAAGTGATGACAGACACCAATGTGACAAGTATTGTAGAAACACCTATCGAATAAGATGAATGAATATTAGGTATTATACCCATGGATGGGTGTCTTATAATTTCAACATATTTATCTGGAATGGTGAGTTAAATGTTCTTTAATTTAGTAAAATGTGGAGGCCTAAGACCAGTCACCATACTGACTACTGAGGCTTACTAATGTTATGGTTCACAGTTTGGTTAAGCCCTTTCATCAGCTTTTTTCTTAAATTTGCATTGACGCATCTGGTAGTCACCATATCTATGTCACTGAATAAAGCAGAACAATTCAGTATCTGTATCAAATTTCAATGACGCTACAACAGACGAACAATAAAATATTCAACAAAATGACCTTGAATATTGACTGAATATCTAAATTTTGTATCGGTTTATGCCACTTTCTATTTTCAGTGTTGTGTGAGTTGTGAATCTATCGTCAGCGATGTCAACATTTATTTTATTCGTTTTAGTTTTTATTTACTTAAATCACACATATGCTGATATTAGTCAATGATTCACCATAATATATTCGTTCAAATGACATCTAGGTTGAAAATTGATACAGGAGTATACATACTTCTATATAAACAGTGATCTATTAATATTGTTATTAAAGAGAAGTATTCTTGGTATATCATACATCTGTGATACATTTTACATGACTGTCAGATTTGCATTAAATGGAGAAGTATTTAACATACATAATATTATTAATCATTTAGTAATAATCAATTTGCGAATTGATGACTTAAAAATATAGCATGTTTCCATGTTAGAAAAATGCGATCAATTCAATTTGTATATCAGGTGCGTCCTATCATGCTGGTGCAGGTATGACATTGCACTGAGGTTGTTTTATTTTCTAATCTTGTCCAAAATTTCAAAAGGAGTGGAATCGTTTCAGATTTGTATGATAATTGACATCTAATACTTATATTTTAATTTCCCAATGGACTGTCCAAGAGCCAAACTCAATATTCATTCTTGATGATCTCAGGAAAACCATAATGCATGAAAAAGTGCAGTATTTGTCAGCACTCAGCAATATGTAATTTTAGCTCTGTGCATTTGGTGGTGGAATGATTGACTTTCAATTTTTTTGTAGAATTATGATTAGAATTCCTAAACAAGGTGAAAACTCAAATCCCTGAACTTGCTGGATTTTTTTAATTTTTCATCTAAAAATTAAATTTAATCGAAAAATAATTTGAATCACGACTCACCTCTTCGCATTGATTTAGGAAACATTAGTTCAAAATTTGCCAATCTGTCCGCATATTTTGATGATTAGGCATTAATAAGCCAGTTATTTTCACTGAATATTCAATCAGACAAGAATAGTGTGCAAGATATGTAATTTACCTATAAGAGGCTTATGTACAACCAACAAAAATTTTCCCTAAAAATCCAAATTTCTGAGTTATTAAATAGATAGAAAAACGAAATATAAGAATCTGCTAGAATCTGCCAACCACAATTTGACATGGCTCGATTTACAAACATTCTCAATTAAATAAGAAGTATTACGAAATATCTCATTTTAATAATCCATGTCATATGAATACTCATTTACGATGTCACAAGATTAGCTTGTTAGTATACTATGATTTGTCTAATCAGACTATTAATTGCTTGCATGTAAAGAGTTGTGTTATGAGCCTATTACACTTTGCTTCAAAATCGCTTCCCACTTTATCAAAACACTACCTTCACAATATACATGTCGTTGTCTCTCTCATATCTATAAAGGAAATATTCTGAGTGAATAGATGTGCAGGTCCTCTTGTCCGGTAACCATTTGGGTATGGGATTAAATTGCTAGTTATATGTTTCTGGTGCATAAACAATGTTTGATGGTGGAGGAGACTGTAACTGACTAGCAGTCACATAATTCACAAACTTTAATCAAGAGTCCCACAATCCTCTCACATTTATTTGCAAGTCACAAGATTTGAACTTCCGAAGCCACGCTGGCTTGCTAGAGGTGCAATAACAAGCGTATTCCTAGCACTTTGACACCATGCACCAATCGCCACGCCACTAATCACTTGTATGCACAGATTAATTTTTTTCATATATTTATGTAAATAAAGGCTAGTGTGGGTTTATTTTCATATCTTTGTATATAATCCATATAGTCTTTAGGTTTGTTTTACATCTTTGTATAAATCCCATAATATAGCCTTTATTCCATGTGGCTGAAAATGTACCTTTTACCATTCTAGACGCATTGTTTTTTGTTTTCCTCAGCTGCAGTGTACTCTGCTTCGGAACATCATCCTGCTGATATGACACATGCTGAAATGGGATTTTCTACCAGGTTTGTAGTATCAGAACTCTATCTTTCCTTCCGTAGACTTCTCATTTTTCTAATTTTCTATCATCCACTGCATCAACCTATAATGAAAATTGGTTAATCCA
Organism: Styela clava; assembly: GCF_964204865.1. Lineage (NCBI taxonomy): Eukaryota > Metazoa > Chordata > Ascidiacea > Stolidobranchia > Styelidae > Styela > Styela clava. The sequence goes on from NC_135259.1 coordinate 1,799,304, forward strand.
CTGAGACAACTTTTGTGTCTACTACTTACATAAAGTTTGTCGCCCATTTTGTTATAGAGTAGTTGCGATCACTGATCAGTTAAAGCTATGTCGACTATACAACTCATCTTCACACTCTTTAAAATCAGTTTATTTACAGACTCTTCTAGTGGTTATTTTTTCATTATTCTCTTCACTGGTTATTTTTCAACACTTGTTGATTTGTTTTCTATCCAGGCAATCATTTGATGATAAAAATATTCGAAGACAATTCATTCGGAGAGTGTTTATCATTCTTGGGTTGCAACTTCTTGTCACATTCGGAATTGTTTGCATCTTCACTTTGATGTAAGTAGAACTGTTCTAATATCTCTTAAATAACTTAGGTGTAACAAATTATCAATGTAATTCAGGCCAACAAAAAGGTGCAAATATGCTGAAACAGATTAGTATTCAAGATGTGAATGTTATTTTTATAATGATTTTTATGATGGGTTGGTAATATTGCGGAATGGCTAGGAGTGATTGAAAAAAAAAAACAGGGCTGGAGCTTGGAGCCATGGAGCTGAGACATTTTGATGGAGTCTGAGCTGGCCTGAATAAAATAGGAATTTTAGTGGCTCCAGCTCCTGACAATGGAATTATTTTTTCTAACTTGTTGCCATTTGTGACAATATAATATGTCATTTTGAATAGTATTTGGTATTAATTTAATTTAATTTGTAAGATTAAAACCCTTGTACCACGGCTTGCAAAAGTAAAAAGTTCGCAGTGTTCAAATATTTCAAAGCGAGTGAAGATAAAAATGCGCTAATCTGCCAAGTATTAAAAAAGATGGGTCGTTTGCAATCTCAACCTCTTTAATAAAACTATAAATTAAAATCGGTATTTGGAAAGACAGCATTTTGACACGTTCAAGTCTGTCAAAAAAGAAAACATTGGAGACACAAAGAGAGAATGATATGAGCCCATCAAGTAGACACCTCTGTCTCAAACTACTTCACAAGTCAAAAAGTGACCATTTTCATGACTGAAGAAAATTCCAGAGACACATCATACAACTGGTGGTGTATAATGCAGCGGCACTTCAACTCTCTTCAAAAGCATTCCTCAGATTATTGATTGGTGAAATGCCTAACGAACAAGGAGTATCACTGGACAGACGTGATATAAGAGATATGGTGGTGATGGAAGCCGAGTGTCAAGAAAAGGTGTTGAAGGATATATTACATGGGAATTTTTTTTTTTAAATGGACAATTGTACTTATTGGGTTATTATTTCAATTTGAGGATCATAAAAATGAAATAGCCATCCATACATTATCTGTGCGGGATACACAAGCTCAACATACAAGTTAATTTATTCAAAAATTTGTTAAGGAAGTTCTCAATGAGTTTGAAATTAGTAAAGAACATGTATTAGCAAATGTGACAGATAATGTCTCCGACATGACAAAAACAGTAAACAACTTAATGAAAAAACAAGAACTTATCGATCGATAGTTAGGGGATCCCCCAAAACAGAAACTGCAGTTTCAATTCATCTGCTCTTGTAATTTGCGCACTGCGCATCGCACACACACACTCGGCGGGTTTCAAAATTCTCTCGCTTTACAAAAATCTAGATCACTATATCAATAATTGATTGATAACTCGCTAATTATACGACATAATTCGCCCAAATTCAATAGGCTTCTGGTCCGAGATAAGATGAATGCACATGCAAAATCTGGAGCAGATTCAATCTCGCTTTCGTGAGATATCGCGTGCATCTAACAGACAGACATACATACAGACAAATACCTATCAATATACTTACCGATCTTAAGATCGATAAGTAATAAAGGTAGACGAGGTTGAGCCTAACGATGAGTTGAATGAAAATATAGGAAATGAAGGTGATTCAGATGAAGCATTAATTAGTGCTGTAAACAGCAAAACAGCTGTTCATACGATTGAGCACATGCGGTGTGCAGTGTACTCGCTTCAGCTTGCTATTTGGGATGGTTTGAAAGAGAAACGTGTTCACACATCATTGAGTAAGCTATGTCAAACTCCAGTCATGGCAAGGACACCTAAAATAAATGCTATTAAAGCGCAGAACAGGAAAAGGTGCAATAATAGAGCAAGTCACTTGGTGGGGTAGCAGCTATTTAATGGTTCAGCATCTTTAGAAGTAAAAAACAGTTTAATTGATATGGCGCTTCCAGATATAACATTGACTGATTTGCAATGAACCAAGCAAAGGAACTAGAAGATTCACTTCGTTATCCATATTTAGTTACCAAAAGGTTACAAGCAGTAGCAGTTAATCACTCTGTATGAGTGGGCCTTCAAGAAACTCCTCGGACTCTGATTCCCAATGCGAGATCGATTTTGAAAAACGCCTTAACTCTTAATATTGAAACCAATCGCCATCGAACAGAGAAAGAAAGTAGAAATTTAAACTCTGCTTTCTAAATTTAAAATTCTTCCTTTCAGTTTTGTCAATATTGTTCAATTACCAAGTGTGTAACAAAATTATTCAATGAAGTATAAACAGTTAGGCCTTGACTAATTGTAGATGATAAGCTTACCACAGAGGTAATATATCAAATAATAAATTATTGTATGTGGAGAATAATTATTTCATGGGCTACAGTTTTTGTGCAGTATAAGACTCTGTGTTGGGGGCTGTGTTGACACTCAACTTATGGTAAAAGAAGACATTTTATTTTAAATATATTTAATCATAAAAAAAATAAAGTATCAGTTTCAATTTCAAGTACCGGTAAGTTATCCAATTGGCTGACGCAAATGTACAGGAAAGTAAAATTTAAGTAATGGTGTTTATACACTTTTTTTTCAGTGATGATGTGAAGGTTTGGGTGGAGGCTAATCCTGGCATGTACTGGGCTTCTTAGTAAGTTGAATCTTTGCTCTCAATATTGAATGTAAACATCAATTCTGTATATAAGGGCTACTCAACTACCAAGATCCGTATACCAAAGTTAAAAATTACTGGGGTCCAGTCTTTATAGCAAGCCTTTAGCTTTGAGATTGAAGAGTTATTAGAAAAATTATTCATGGAAAACTAAGTAATGTCACATTGCAGTTAAGTTGAGTAGCCCTGCTGTATAGAACAGCATATTCAGTGATGGTATCATATCAATTATTTCCAAAAAGCTAGTCTTTGATAGAAAATATTCCATTAGTTAATTTGGTGCTTTAATAACATATTATTTTTAAAAAAAATTAGTTTGGTGTATCCTTTATCCTTTCCTTTGCTACCAAAATGCAGTACCACCCTAATCAAAACAACATTGTTTTTATTATTTTAGTGGAGTGTTTTTGGTGTTATACATCGTTTTGGTTTGTGTGGAGTCTGTTCGTCGAAAACATCCTCACAACCTAATTATGCTTGGATTATTTGTAAGTATTCTGTCCATATTTTTTATTCACTATTTGTAGAGTCCAGGGGTGGGCAAGGTTTTTAGACCTGGGGCCAGAAATTTTGCCCATCTAGATTAGCGGGCCATGTAGGTGTGACATAAAAGTTACAATTTATGAACAATATTTACAGTCTTACAAAAGCAAAAGTGGAAAACAATAACCTTGTGACAAAACTAAATTTAATTGCAATCTTAACAAATTCCTAGATATTTTTTAGCTAAATCATCAAAATTTGGTTTTAGTTTGGTTGTGGCAGCATTAGGTGGGCCAGCTTGAATTACCCAACGCCCGGATTTGGCCACAGTTTGCCCATGTCAGTTGTAGACTAACATGGAGCATTTTTTTTCTTGTTTTACAAATTATATACTTTTTTTTTATCAGACACTGGCGTTGTCTTACATGACTGGAACCATCGCAGCGTACTATAGCACGCAAAGTGTAATGATTGCTCTCGGAGTAACAGTTGTGAGTAACATTTTTAAAATAGTGATCTCATTTAATGAAATTGTATAAAAATAACTTTTGTACAAATTTGTCAAGTAAATTCCAAATTTTATTGAGCCAAGCCAAAAATAAAGGCTTTTACACCTCAAATTGTGTTGTGATTTAGCAAATCTCTGCAAAGTGAAAAATACAAAATAGTAGAAGTAATACAATTTGATCACCATGTCCCTAGTAAAAAATGTGGCTCAAATTTAGATCATGCATTGCTCTAAAAACCCTGTTTTATATGTTATAATAATGAGATCATTGCCAACAGTGATGTTTTCTAATGAAGTTCTTATATTACTCTTAAAACTTGTATGGTATATTGCATATTTTAAATTGATTTGATTTTTGTTCAGGTGGTCTGTGTCACTGTTATTCTATTCTCGATGCAAACCAAATTTGACTTCACCAAATGTTCGGGAGTTCTCTTTGTGTTATGTATGGTTCTCTTCTTGTTTGGATTCATCACCATTTTCACCTACTGGCGTTCTTGGGTGAGTCACTCAAGCTTTTACCAAATAATTTTCGGTGTAAAAAATGTTTTTTTCATTAACATTAAAAGTTGTTATTGGTAGGGATGGCAAAAACTGAATACCCTCACTATTCCAAATATGTTTTAAAATAATAATTAGGTAATGTAATATATGATATTTACTTTTATTTTCAGTATCTGCAAGTTGTATATGGATGTCTTGGAGCATTGGTCTTCACCCTGGTAAGTTAGATCATTATACATTCATATAAATTTTATGTGTTGTTTTGGATTAACTGCTGGTTCGTTCAATTGAATATTTAGGAATTTGTACATCCGGCAGTTGGTGGAAAACACTGGAACATCTAATCTAGTGGTATAATCTATATTAGAGTTTGGCCCGTGGCAGGTCCATAAAAATAATAAGGTAGAGCCCGAGTCAAAATATTAACTCATCAGAGCTTCAGATGTTTGAAAGTCTGGATTCAAAGTCGGAAGAGTTCAGTTGTGACAGTAGGCCTGTAAATAGCAAGTTTCTTGTACTTTTTGTATAACAATTTGCTCAAAGCAGAGATGCGTGCACTCACTCCAAAAGTAAGAGAAACTTGCCTCTGGGAAATAATGTGGTAAGTGTTGAAATCCCGAGAGCTACTCAAACCATACAGATTTATGGTGGGTCATATTAAAACTGAGAATGCCAGAATTTGCAGCAGCAGTTAATCCCAGATTCCCAGTCTGTGTATATTTTTGAAATTTCTGTTAATGCAGAATGTGACAAGAAAATAATTCCCTTTTTTATGTCACACAATACCAGTAATTTAACATTTATTCAATACATTGCATTGTTTTCCATGGGCAGAAATGTGGAAGGGGGTCATCGAATGTTTCCAACTATCTAAAAGAGGCTGCTAGGTAGTGCTAGCCATGAAGTGTTGAGAAACTTTGGTTTAATGAAATACTTCAGTAGAACAAATGCAATAAGTGTGACAAAACTAGCATTCCATGGTTTATCTTTTTGTTCTGTCGTTTTAGTTTTTGGCATTTGACACTCAGCTGGTGATGGGAGGAAAAAAACATGAACTTGAGCCAGAGGAATACGTCTACGGAGCCCTCACACTTTATATCGATGTGGTGTATATCTTCCTCTTCATACTGTCAATCTTTGGAGGGTCTTCCAATTAGTCCATAAGAAATCATAATTTGAATTAGATGTGTTGGTATTATTTTGACTGTGATACATAGGTCGAGATGGCAATGTTTTTTCATTTATATTATTGTGAAATGTTAATTGTACATACACTGAGAGGCTTCTGGGATAATAGTGTGCTTGAGTTCAGGAAATCAGAAGAGCTTGCTTGTCCTTTTTCTTCAATTACAGTTTATATTTACTTATCCTGAAATGCAAAGAGTCTCTTTTGTTTACACAAATATTGTAGTGAAGGGTTTCTTGACTTTGTATTCACTAAATGTTTGTGTTATGTGTGATTTCATTTGTTTAATCATTGTTTGTAGTTACAATTCCATAATGTAAAGGAAGGAGTTAAAAATCTGTTTTGTTTATACAATAAAGTACTTACTGTATATACCGCAAATGTTTCAATCAACTACGTTAATTTTCAAGCTTTCGTCATACGGTATTATTCGAAGATTTTATGTGCTAAATTTCTAAGATGAACTCAGTGCTATCTCATTTGGCCGGGTTGTGTTTCGTCTCTTGTAATGACTAACATTCGTATAGGCACACCGGATGCATGTGCTTGGTTTGGTGTACAAAGCTATGGAGCTCGAATTGCAGATGTTTTCCGAACATTCGACAGGGTGCGCCGACCGTCTGACATTAATGGCGCTGTGAATTTTAATTACTTCCTCCAAATTCTTAGTCATCCTGGTGATGCGATATGGCTAACGACGCTGATAGGATAGTTACAGTGCCGATTAAAATTGTTGAACAGAAAATTGCACAGTCATTGGTTCGAAGTAAACCGGGATTCGAACCTTTTTGATTCGCGATACCTGTTAACATGTTTTTTAAATTTCACGAATACCTACAAGCAGTAAAACGAATGCCATTTTGTTTCTCTTCACGCTGCCATTGGCTAAGGTGACGGCTGACTTCGTCAGGTATGACGATGCAAATCTCCTTTATCATCGACTTTCTTTCGATATAAGGAAGAGCGAAAAAGAGTATGCAGTGAAAATAGTATTCAACGCGTCAGTTTTGGCAGTCTTGCGTCGTAAATAAGCTTGTCTCTTGTGCTTTCCATCACAGGGGAGGAGGGGCCATGCCCCCTTACCCCATTCATGCGCCTTTTTCGGTACTATTCTTGAACGATGTAAATTGTAATCTGCAGGTTCTTTAAGATATTGTTAGATGTAGGGCCAACCAACCGTCCCGGAATTGAAATCTGATGTCGCGGGCTGTGCTACGGATGTCCCGGAATTTACTGACAACCAAGGCGTTGTAAAATAGAGGGCCATGTAAGCGTGTCGGTATTATAAATGCGTTTTGGGTCAACCGTAGAAACAAACTAAACTTTAATCTCGTCAAAGCTGAACTGATGATGAAATTGAGCTTTTATATGTCATGCAATGAGTTTATCAGCAAAGACGGCCAATGCGTACATCGCCTGGCATTCGTTTCTGTATTGTGGCCAAAACAAGTAGTGGAAACTTGTGTCGTTTAATTAAGAGTAGGTGCCAAAAAGCATTGATTGACAGCAGTTACATCAACAAGGTCCCCAAACACCTGTTCCCTGGCGAGACCCGCGTTCTCAGGTGCGGGAAGAACACTACACACATTCTCCACTGGATAGGTGATAGAGTGCTGCAAATTCCCCTGAAGGACATGCCATTCAATAATAATTTTTGCGGTTCCACCATTCGCTGCAGAGCGTAGAATGTCGAGTTCCATTTTCTACCCACGTCTTGCAATTTATGTTCTGGTGCATTCTGACATTCCGCGATAGCCCGGGATGAGCGGATGTAGTAGACAATTATAGAACGGGCACCAGTCACGATATTTTTCACATCAATGCTTGATGTGATGGCGTCGTACTCGTGAACGAACACGTGTGTGCCATACATGATATATACATCGGATGTTGAAAATGTCACCGTCCTTCAAAACTAGGGGAACTTGGATATTGTGTATTGAACTGCAGGTCCTTTCTCCTTGTTTACTTTCTACTTCGGATCCGTATGTGGCGCTCACCACAAGGATGCTTGAACGAGATAGTATTAAAGTGAAAAGTAAAAATAACATGATCTCATTTGTCATTGAGTCCAGACGAGGCAGGATCCATAGTTGGATACTAGCAATACACAGACTATGCACATATGCACAAAACCTTGATCAAATTCGAGGCATTGTCAGATGTTACAGTAGCAAACGATACGCCCCACTCTCATTCTTGTTTCAAATTTCTGACAGGAGCAGTTGTGAGGTTTGCGAGCAGTGGCGTAGCTAACAGTATGTGTTCTGTGGTGATGGTTATTCAACAAGGGTTGTTTCCCCGACCCTTGACCCAAGAAAAAATTTTCCTATGTTTTACAATTGCAACATTTTGGATGCTCATTTTAATAAAACAAACGTTTCTTTCTTATCTGACCTTTACTTGATTTATTCTCGTGTATAACGACATCTATAATCTGTTTATCACCCAAATTATTTTAGAAGAACAAGAGCTTAGAACAAGAATGGACGGGCGTAACGCGATGTAAATCACCGTTGATCGAAATGAGAAAATTGGAGGTTATACTTATGAACGAATTATTTTGAAGATTTGGCCATTCACTGTTTAACAAATCCTTTACTTATTTAACGCTTTATCATGATTATATTCCTGGAACAACAGGACTGGAAAAATATTTTCGACGCGAAATTGTGTATCTGGCACTTAGTTCTTTCATGAGCCGCAAAATTCCCACATTTCACACCATAGAATACGACATAAAATCTAGGCTAGAGCGACCATCTCGCCAATTTATGATGTTAGCTATCGAGAAACAGGGTGTGAATTGTTATACAATTTACGTTTAGACAAGGCGATTGTGGGCTGACGTTTGCTGCTTTCTGCGGTAGCAGTACAGTACTCATTTTATTAGCACAAATGCCTGACTTTCAACTTTCATCTCAAATTTCGAAATATTTCCACACAAATGACTTTGCTTTCGGTGATGACATCGCAACAGACGACCAATACGCAACTATATAGCCGAAACCATCAAACCTTGAAGCCCCATTGTCAACAAGTTTATTCCACCCGTAAATCTTTCCAAAAGCAATTCACCAGAATATTTTCAACAACGTTGTTGTGGTAGAGTCCTATTTGTACCCGTACTCGTCTTGAAGAATTATGCGCAATCTCCCAGCTTCTAGTAACTGCACAACCAAATTAGTAAAGAGGCAACGACATCATCAATATCCACAAATTAGTGAAAGAGTAAAATGTCGGTACAGAATAAAACTCAAATACCAATATTAAAACAAACTTATAATAATGCGGATGCAGTAGAAATGAGCAATTGTGTGATGACATAATGCAATTCATAATACCAATTAACAATAGTTAGTACCAAATACAGGACTTCCCCAACTTTTTTCACTGTGGACTCCTAAATTTTTATTCAAAGTCGTATGTACCCTAAGGTGTTTATTGAAGATATCCGAGTCAAATCTAAAGAGAACTATTCAATTTTAGTGTACTCAGTAGGTTTAGTATTACCATAATTATTCAATCCACAATCTCAGAGTGCGGTACAAGATAGGGAATCGAAAGCACGTCATCTCAAAACCCGGGAAAAGTTTTAGCCGCAGTTTTCACTGTGGCCAAATAAAGAGTCCTTGTAACCAAAAAATCGTAATTTAATGAAGATAGAACACAACTTGTCTGGGATTGTTACGATATTAAAGAAATATGAGTTGCCAAAAGCGAGAGGCGTGCGAGTTGAAATCTAACATTCCGGCCACAGATATCATTTTGACTTATAAAATAAAAAGAGGTGATCGGAGCATCCGAACACATAACATACAAGTGAACCAAGAAATGAAAATGATGAATACGAAAATGTGCATGATACAAATCTAAACAGTGTGAAGTGTAATATACGGAAACAAAAGGGTTAATCATAAATCAGGCATTTTTATCAACTTCAAGTAAACATAATATCCTAACATCACAAATGAAGGAATATCTATTTAATTGGAGCTGACGCGATCAGTTCAGAGATTGTTGGCCAAGGGATAAGTCGTCTTATTGATGTTCCTCTTCCGTCCCCCTTATATGATGTGTTTTTATGTAATCATACCCAAACTATCTAATAAAAAGCAACAATTACTTACACTAGACTAAAGGTTCGTACCTTCACCATGTGCGTGATGTCTTTTTTATCAGGATAAACCTCATGAACAACAGCAGTTGCGTATCTAAGATATGGTTCCCGTGGGCGCCGTTTGACAAAGTACTTTAAAAGGCGAAAAGTTTCAATCGTGAAAAGTTTCAATAAAATAATTTTAAATTGAAATTGAAAAATAACTGAAACTCGTATTTTTACTTAAATAATAGCGTACAAATATCTCAATTCAGAAACAGTCGTTAAAAATTGTTAGTCAACGACCAAAAGGACGCATTTTTAAACCCAGCCATGGGTGCCATTTTACGTAGATAAGCAACTGCACAAGAGCCATTATCTGATAAATAAAAATTTGAAACCTGCGACTATAGTCTATAGACGACACACAAAAATGTATTACGTTAATGTTCTAGAACAGTGATTCCCAAAGTGGGCGATATCGCCCCCCAGTGGGCGAAAACGATACAGAGGGGGGCGAAAAAGTCTAAGGGGGCGATAGGAGGGCGATTTCGCGAAACCTGTTTTATGTTCGGCGCACTTAATTCTGTACTCTGTGTGCATTGGCAGGCTTGAATCATGTGGGCGATATTCACACGCGAATGGATTTCTGGTCTCGTCCTCCCAGTAAGGTAAGGTAGTTTGCGTATCCCAGTGGTCGGCAAAATACGGCCGGAGTAAAATAATCTGGCCCTGGACGATTCACTGAATGGACCTTTCCCCGACCTTTGACTGCGGAAAATTCTTCCCATACTTTACCATTTTAAAAGTTTCGGGGCTTATTTTAAGAGTGGTTTCGCGAGTTGTTGCCTTTAAAATGGGGTATTTGTTTCAAACTATCATTCTAATACACACCATTCAACAATCTGTTTTTTAAAAGTACCGATAAAGAATTTTAGCCTAGTCTATCACAGATATTTCTACACTAATTTTTGATTGCTGTATTTAAACTGAAACTCATGGAAAGGCAAAGTAATCATTGACTCATTTGATTTATATTCAAATTTCCGAAAAACAACTAAGAACTAACGAATATAATTCAAAAATGCGAAAATGAGGTAGTGTTCACGACCACGCCTGAAAATCTGTCTGAGTGAGAGTGTCTGAGCGCCTGAGCGGATGCAAAAGGGGGCATTGTTCCTTTTTTTTGCATCTTGCTGATTGGCCAATGTCACGAAGTAAACAAGGAAGTCTATACCCGGGGAAATATCCAAACGGCGGTTGTGACGATGAAAGATGAAAATTTTTTATTTATAATCTACGCTCGAGGAGTAAATTACTTTTTTTACGTAACAGAATTTATCGTGAGACACGTTTAGACTAAATTATACTATATCCTAACAATCTAGTAAACAGCCACTCGTTTAACGAGACTACAATGTAATTATAATTAGACAAATGAAAACACGCAGAAAAGTTGATGCTGAGTGCAGGGGTTCAATAGCGCAGTAAATATTCGAATATATTGCGAAGCAATAAGAAAAGAAAATTCATATTCTAATCGAGAGATTCATCACTGCTTAATTTTTGTAAGAATGTATCTTCTTAGAGAGAAAATATTTATCAAAATTTCACAAATCATGCGAAAATATTCACTTCGATGTTTGGAAGTACATATTTGTGCAAATCATTATTTTCGAAAATGAACATTACAAAGAACAAGCAAAGAAGTGGGTTTGGTGGTGCCCATTTAGAAAATGTTTCAATCTTGGCGTCGTAAAGCTATCCAGCGTGATGCAGCAACGAGACAGGGTCACATTAAATATCATTGTAATATTTTTTTTTAATGAGACGACTAAGTTGAGTTCACGAATTGTCGCAGTTTTTGCGTGCTGTTCCGTTTTTAACTTCCAAAAAAATATATGCGACCCGCAAAAGACTAGCAACCCTGAATTTTGTCCTGCGAGCGACATAAAATTTGCCGACCCCTGGGCCGTAGCCGATAGTCAGTCACGGCTTCTTCCACATCCGAGTCAATGAATCAAAAACAAATGGCTGGTTAATTGTGGAATGGTGATCGGACTGGAGGCCGTGATAGGATGAGGAATCAGGGATGAATTTTTCCGAAATATTTTGGTGCAGGTCATCAGGCTGTACGAATGAATGAGATGTACGAAAACCATTATTATAAGTTTGGGAAAATTAACTTTGTTTTTATTATTTTAATGTGAAATGGGGTGAATTTAGAAAGTGAAATGCTATAAGGCAAGAGTACACGGCGGTTTTTGAGGTGGTAGAACCCTGGATTCTTTCATTTTCGATCTATTATATGGTGAAAAAGGGGTTTTCAGTCGTGCTACTATTGCTATTAAAACAACGAAATCACCTTTCCATCAGTAAACGGGGTAATTTTAGATATAATAAATAACTCGCTGAAGAACACCAAGCTCATCTATTTCATTAAAAAACACCATAAACTATTATTTGTCTTCTTATTTGGTCTGTAATATATTCGTTTCTGACTTTATATTTTTTTGTAGTGCAGGGGGGCGATGAAGTTGCATAAACTACTTTAGGGGGGCGATGGTCAAAAAAGTTTGGGAACCACTGTTCTAGAACAGAGTCCAAAATTCAAATCAGGATATGCGCCAAAGTTTTCAAATTTATCTTGTCGCGTTTTACGCCACGTTCAAAGTATTGAATATGACTCAACCCTATAACCACTGGGTTATATAAACGAAGTTCCGTAAAACACAAGAACAAACTTCAATAAAGATAGAGACCGTCGTTCAAAAACTTGAAGGGATGCGAATATAAGGGGTTGCTCAATAAATAACAATAATACATATATATAAAACGCCCAGTGTGAGTATTTCTTGAGTATTTTCCGAATTAAACAGATACACCTTTACTGAACAATTTAAAAAGTTCGGCAAAAAAAATAATTCTATCACTGAGATCATTTAGTTTTGAGGCAGAAATATCACATTTCGATTAGTTGATTTATAAAAAACAAGTATCGGACTTCTTCATTTGTGTCTCTACAGATGACTTAATCAGAGTTAAACTGAGGCATAAATTTAAGATTTGACGACGCCTATTTCTTCCGCCGACGCAGAGCGAACATTCAGCACGCTGAAGCGTATTAAAACGTATCTCAGAAACACAATGAAGCAAGATAGATTAAATTCCTTGGCTGTTTTATCCATTCACAGAGACGTTATTTCTGGGATGCATGACTTTAATCAGCGAAACCGCGGCGTGTTGCATATATGTTCAAGCAGTAGAAGTCTAGCAGCATATATATCTATGAGTGAGCGACGCATGTCCTTATCTTTGCATTACCTTTCCTTTCTTCATAGTAACGTTTTAAACCTTATTTTAGGTTTTGTCTGCTTTCCCGAAGTTTCTGTTAATATGTCATTGTATTTATCTTGGTAAATATTGCCTTTCCTTTTGAAAGAGGTTTCAAAATAAACTATGTCTATATTTATTAATCCCTTGACTTGGACCGGTTTCAAAGACACTTTCCTATCGTTAAAAATTGTCGCTTTTGCCAATTGGTTGTTACCGATGGAATGGTTTTTATACTCATAAAATGATGGGAGAACTTACAGCGCTCATCCTGTCCCCGTAGATGGGGGTGACTTGGTCCCGCAGTAGCTTGCCCCGGTTGTCAAAATGACCACGCGCCGCCACTGATGTGTTCTGTGGTGATGGTTATTCGACAAGGGTTGTTTCCCCGACCCTTGACTCAAGAAAAAATTTTCATATGTTTTACAATTGCAACATTTTGGATGCTCATTTTAATAAACAAAAGTTTCTTTCTTATCTGACCTTTACTTGATTTATTCTCGTGTATAACGACATCTATAATCTGTTTATCACCCACATTATTTTAGAAGAACAAGAGCTTAGAACAAGAATGGACGGGCGTAACGCGATGTAAATCACCGTTGATCGAAATGAGAAAATTGGAGGTTATACTTATGAACGAATTATTCACTGTTTAACAAATCCTTTACTTTATTTAACGCTTTATCATAATTATATTCCTGGAACAACAGTGCCGGAAAAATATTTTCGATGCGAAATTGTGTATCTGGCACTTAGATTTTTCACATGATGAACATGTCCAGTAATTTTTGTTTGGCGTTTGAGTTGATGTTTCGAAATTTACTTGACTTCTTTATTATTATATATATCATAAGCACTTCGTAATGAATGAATTTTGTGCAGTACAAATAATATAAGATAGTACATTTAGTACCGGTATCCGGCATGTTGTACAAAAAATAATTGCAAAATATTAAACTTGACTTTACCAAACTAAATTGCCTTTACCTTAGTACTTAACTGCAGAATATGGTTTAATAATGTTCATCACTCTGCTGCCAGATTTATATTTATTTGGTAATTGTTTATAGAAGTCTTGTTTCGTGAGCTCAAGATTGATTACGAAACAAGACAAACGGTATCATCGCTAAACATAATGATATTTGAAAAGTGTTGCTATTATTAGTATGATCTTATTAAGTAATTATGCTTTTCTACATTTATTCGCATTATATGTGCAACAACAAGACGTCTCGAACAAAGGGCAGACACAAGACTCATTGTTATAAAAACAGTAACAATAAATTTATTCCAACATTCGTTCGTCTCTCTTGGGTTAAGCTAATTTTCTTTATTTATACTGAAATACAATGAATGTACTACATGTATGTAATGGGACATGGAATATTTTCTGAATTGTTGACAATTTATCTAATCTATTTTTATCGCTATGGTTTTCATTGATAAAAAAGAAAAAGCGGTGATAATTTTTGAGGTTGAATGGGAAATCAGAATGTTTTCCACTAAACAATGAATTAAAGTGAATAAACCAGTTTCATTGCTTCGGTGGCATATTTTGTACAAATATCTATAATGCTATAACTGGTATTATGCTGATGTATTAGTCAGGTTACCCAATCATGCATGATTTAAAGTGAAACTTCATCTAGAATTTCATTTCTTGTTCAGACGTAGTTTTGTTCGTATGAACAATGGTGATTTTATGAAGTATCTTCTGAAAATAACAGAAATGGAAGTTTTTGCATTAAATACTTTTCACTTACATGCATTCCGTGATATAGTGATGTAATAATGTTGCATAAACATTTATGACTGATGTTTGGGATTATTAAATTATTGGTTTCAGACAGGTTAAGGACTCCCTGTTTGTACCCCCAGATTACAAACTTATTTTTTATTAAGTACAGTCAGTAACATATACCTTAACGTGGTATTGTTTCAAAACCAGTATAAAAAGCTGTTTTAATAAATTAAATCAATTGTCCATTCAAGACCAAAAAACAAAAAGCATTATTAGTGGTTAAGTCAAAAGATCTCATCTCATCTAAAACAAAATGAGGGAACGCGAGATTTAGTAAAAATGGAACAATAGTTTTAAACAAAACTTCAATACGTCAAATATGATTTTAGAAATGACACGATCAATATAAATTACTATAAAGGGCATTTTTGTTCAAAAAATGTAAACAAGCATTAATAAATGAGTTGTTTGTCCTTGAGCTACGTGACGTAAATGTAAAAAGCTACACAAATTACGTATTTGAAAGTAATGAACAACGTACACTTTTAGAACGGAAACATATTTTTAAATGAATGCGTTTCACATTTTTTCATGAATATACTATGATGAATATGACAAAAAAAAGTATTATTTCTGTGAATCAGTCGATATATATAAATATGATGAAATGATCCGAATTGGTAGTGTATGGAGAGTGAATAGCAAAGGTTCTCAAAGAAGAAATCATCTCAGCTGTTTCAACCAAGATATATCTATACGAGGTAAGATATTAATAAAATATTACTATTATTATATTCTATTGGTATTGTAAAATTGTCACGGTTCATGCCAATTGAAGATACAGAGAATAAGAGATACTTTTATTAACGAAAGGATTACAAATGTCTTTTGTTCAAGAAGGTCAACTTACTAAAAAACTGTGTATGATTTTGGCTCCATGGCAAAGTCATAATGCTGTGGACCGGCTGAAAGAATGTTTCCAGCCAATGCTAAAACCTCGAGATCTCAAATTAACTCGGGGTATAATATTGGATGGGCCTGAGTAGGAAGGTTTGAATTTTTAATATATATATTGAAAGGGGCCGCGAGCTCAAAAGTTTGGGAAGCCCTGGTGTAGTATACGTATGGAAGCTCTTTGTTAACAAGTTAATCAAGCTGCATTCTCAAAGAATTAAGCGATGTTAAAAAATTCCTTATTATGTTTTACGAACTACAGTATCAGCATGAAGATTTCTGCGGCAATGGTTGTCATCAGCATTATGTCGATGAAGTTAGAATTCTCAAATGCCCACAGCAAACACATGATTTGCAAATCGGTTGATGACGTTTTCAACGAAGAAACCGAGGCTTTTGGTAACCCACTGACCCGACGGCATCACCAAGGTATTTCAGGCAAAAGGGGCGCAAAAGGAGACAAAGGGAACCAAGGTCAACCGGGGGCAAAAGGCGAACCTGGAATTGCAGCCATCGTCGATTATGAGAGGGTTAATGCCACTATAAAACGTTTAGGTAAGTTAATTGTTTAATTATATATAATTGAGAAAATACAAATTATTTTTTAATCTGAGATTTATTTTGTAGTCGAAACAGCTGTGGCTGCTGAATTGAAATCATTAGAAGAACGTTTATTCGAACAAATAAACGAAACCACCAAGCCCCATGTAAAAGCAGGTAGGTAAGTATACATTATGTCGCTTGTGCAATTTTTTAAAGAAGTGTTTTCGCTAACAAATTTCATATTTTTTTCTAGAATCCTGCACTGGATTCGTTTATACCGAATATTGTTACTGGGTCGAGATACATTTAAGTAGCGATATAAACTATGCTGAAGCCAAGAAAATATGCTTGCGAAATTCGGGAAAACCAGCAGATATTGTCAATTCTCAGCATTACCAACTTGTGAATAACGAGATTAGATTGAACATGCCTTCCGCATTGTCATACGTCCACGCGTGGTTATCTATGACCATAAATCCACTGGTGCGTACAAAATTTATTAATCATTAATTAACTAGCATTAAATACAACATAAATATAAAACAAAAAATCAACGAATTTGGACATTTCAATGCTATTTCTGAGAATGCTGTTTACTTATGACCAGATTTAATTCTGCTCGGAACAAGTTATTAATCGGATTATTCGATGAGAAGTAAATAAACAATTTTGTATTCATTTAGTCAGGAGCGGTTCGATTTTCCGGCGGGAAGTCAGCAAGAACTGTGAACTACTATCCAGAATATCCAAAATCTACTGCCTCTTACACACAAATGGCAATTGGAGTCCGTAAAGATACTTCGGATTCGGCACAAGGAATGTTCAATTACACTCCAATTAATGGCCTCATGGGAGTTGTTTGTCAGAATAATTGAATGAGGAAGTATAATTCAGTTGAATCATTCTTTAGATTAGATACAGCCTACTGTATGTTGTATTGGTATGGACTAGCTTTTGTTAATATTTCTGAATTTTCTCTTTTCTTCCTAAATGACAATAATAATAAATATCAGAATGTGCTAGAGATATGAAACGAAACGATTGCGTCTGATTCTTTTAGTCGTCAGTCATATATGTTTAGTCAGAATATGTTTTAAGCAGTGGCGGCGCGTGGTCATTTTGACAACCGGGGCAAGCTACTGCGGGACCAAGTCACCCCCATCTACGGGGACAGGATGAGCGCTGTAAGTTCTCCCATCATTTTATGAGTATAAAAACCATTCCATCGGTAACAACCAATCGGCAAAAGCGACAATTTTTAACGATAAGAAAGTGTCTTTAAAACCGGTCCAAGTCAAGGGATTAATAAATATAGACATAGTTTATTTTGAAACCTCTTTCAAAAAGAAAGGCAATATTTACCCAGATAAATACAATGACATATTAACAGAAACTTCGGGAAAACCTAAAATAGGGTTTAAAACGTTACTACGAAGAAAGGAAAGGTAATGCAAAGATAAGGACATGCGTCGCTCACTCATTATATTTATGCTGCTAGACTTCTACTGCTTGAACATATATGCAGCACGCCGCGGTTTCTTGGAAGCAAAGTGCTCAATAACGCGCTGATTAAAGTCATGCATCCCAGAAATAACGTCTCTGTGAATGGATAAAACAGCCAATGAATTTAATCTATCTTGCTTCATTGTGTTTCTGAGATACGTTTTAATACGCTTCAGCGTGCTGAATGTTCGCTCTGCGTCGGCGGAAGAAATAGGCGTCGTCAAAATGATGTCCAGAAATTTCGCAGACGCCGCAAAGGTAGTTACTAGAGTGTTATCTATGAGGAACCCATAGAGCGCGCAAGTTGATGTGATGTTCAAAAAACTTTGATTGGTGTATCTACATCGCAATTCATTTTCCCATTTACCCACGTTTATCATGGGGTAAAATTTGGAGACAGTAGCCAACAAATGGATGGGAAATTGACGTGCAAATTTTGAAAAATTGTTGGGGTTCATCAAAGAGAACGCGGCAAGGTATTCAGTGCGCAGACGATCGCCTATTTGATTCACCAGAATGTCACAGCATTCCTTTGCAGACAAAATCAAACGCTGCGTTGTTTGCCCGCGGCGTAAAGAAGCACTCCATGTGTCGTCGTATTTTATTGTTTCCCGGATACGAGATACAGCATCGCAGAAGTCTGAAATACACGACTGCACAGACGCTCCATCCATTAGCCTTGACTGCAATGCGCCGTATAATACATCCACGTGATAGAATATTGTGGAGAAAAAAGCGAGAAAAAATGAAAACTCACCATCTTCTAGCAGACGCTTTAGATCTGCCGCCTCCCTCACAGAGCGTTCGTCCCAAACCGGAGAGCTCTGAATGCCATTGAAACACTCAATGAGCTCAGACCTAATTTCGGACACGCCCTGCACCACGCGTGATTGGAAGTTCCAGCGTGTTGGTGCACAAGCTGGGAGACGGCGGCTACACATCTGGCGAAGGAGGTCAGAGCGCTTCGGCGAAACGGAAAAAAATGAAGAAAACCCCGGAACATTTGCAAAAAATATACGGACGAGAGGGGTATCAAGACACATATTTTTAATAACGAGGTTAAATTGGTGTGCATAACAATGTAAAAAATGCGCATGAGGAAAATCTTCTTTTATATAAACTTGAACACCATGTTTCGACCGACTCATGACTGCCGCGCCGTCATAAGTTTGAGCTATCAATTTTGACTTCGCGTTGTAAGGCTGTAACACTTCTTTCAGTACAGCTGATATCCCGCAAGCCGTGCGATCAACGATTGGTACAAAGCTGTGAAATCTCTCGGTAGGTTTACCATCTTTCACAAACCGAAAAATCACAGCCAGTTGGGAAACGCACGTGATGTCAGTTGTCTCGTCAGACTGAATCGAAAGGAACTGGCAATTCTCAATTTCCAGAGCCAAATGTTGAATACATTGAGTCGAGCAAAACATTTTGGATATCCTCAGATGTCCCTTTCGAAACAGTTGCGGCATCAAGATGATCTCTCAATACTGTATCTAGGGATGCGGTGTATTCCACCATATCCAAAAATACCCCTCTATTAGAAGAGCCAGCCCGTTCATCGTGCCCACGGAGGGACAGCTCGTGACAACCAATGAACTTCAAAACATCTATCAATCGACCGAGAACATGGCGGTTTTTCTCGACGTTTTGGTTGTGGCGACGAATAGAAACCGCGCGTCCTTCATCCATCTGTGCTGCAATATTAACATTTCCGAATGTTCGGTATTTTACTGCATTGTCCAGATGCTCCATAGAAGATTGATGATCCCTGGCACGCTCGGAAAGATGTTTAAGATCTCTAAAACCAAAGTTACACAAACGTGAGTCACGGGCGGTAGCAATAAGTAGGCAATAAAAACAAAAAAGTGCATTTTTGTCCTCGCTGTAACACAACCATTCGTGTTTTTTATACCAAGTTTCTGAGCAGAATGTACGCCGACGCTTTTCTCCGTCATGGGATTGTTCCAGTGAACAATTTTTTGGTTGATAAGGCCCAAGACGTTGTACCTCTAATTTTTGTTCCAGCGGCAGCTGCGAAAACGGAGTGCGAAGTAGTGCATCAACATTATTCATTATGAGGTCTAAGGCTAAGAAATGCGAAGCCGGAAAGAAGTGAGGAGCTCAAAAGGAATGTGGAAAATCGAAAGCAAATGGACTAAAGGTCTCTAACTGATTCAAATAGTGAAACAAGCGACAAAAACGAAGGCGAGGAAACTATCAACTCTTCAAGCAACCAACGAACGAGAAGGAATGCGTGAATATGTCAACACGTTGTTGTAAGAAACGTCGGCATTGTGTCGTCATAATTTCGGGGCTAGCCCCGATGATTTAGTAAAAGAAACAGAAAACAAACGAGACAAACGCGGCGAGTGGAAGATGAAAGAGAGAATACGATATACAATGAGCAACCGGGGCAAAATCGGCGTCGCCCCGTCGACGTTCGGCGAAGGCTTTGCGAGCGAAAAATGAACCATGTCGGGAGAATATGGCTAGTGTAGACAGTCTGCGCAACCGATATTGAGGTATTTTTCGAATATTTTTTATTATACCGAAAAAACAACCGGGGCATTGCCCCGGTTGGCCCTATTGACGCGCCGCCACTGGTTTTAAGTATACTAACTACTACCAAAGTTTTCATTTGTAAAATATAAGGCTCAGGTAAACTAGGTAAAACTGAAGCGTTTTCCAAAATGAATGTAACAAAATTGATGTATAAGCTATTAATTTAGATAAAACTGACGCCGAGAAGACACGAGAACATTTTGATGACTATAATTAAATTAATCTTAGGGTCCATTCCTTTGATCAGAAATATTCGTTTATATATTATGTTTTCTTGCACTTGCCTTAAAGCCAATACTGCTGCAATTATAATGACACTCAAACCTGGTTGATGGAAAACTCAGTTTGAATATTAGCCTATTAGCCTACAATTCAGGGATGGCGAACCACTGACCCGTGGGTCACAAGGTGACCCACTGCGTTTTATTCGTGACCCGCCAAGGCACGAATAAGTTTAAAAAAAGCTAACCTATAAACATTGATGAAACCGGCCTTAAATGAATCTAACAATAACTAAAATATTATAATGTACCGTCAGGGCTGCGATCGCTAATATTCAAATTAATTTCTGGACAGGTATGGTAATTATCAAAATCCCTAATCTCGTACGCGTTAATCAGCTATTGACTCTGACATCGTTTATGACATAACAATGCAATTGATATGTTCATTTCTCGCAACGTCTTGTCTCTTTTGGAAATGCTTCTGCAGACTGTCTTAGGGGGTTATACGAGAACTAGATTTTATTAGTTTCTAGCCTATAATGCCATTGAGAAAACAAAATCTTTCAGACTTGAAATTAAAAACCTAGGAATCTGAAATAACAATGGGGCAGTTTAAAAGTGCCTTAATGTGGTTGAAAACCGATGAAAAATATAACACTATCAGAGTGGAATTCCCTCCCGAACTTTGTAACCGTAAAATAATTTGCCGCATCATCCTAAACGTTTTTGGTAATTCATATGTGTGTTTTCTTCGAGTGCCATAATAAGTCCCTGATAGAAGTGTCGCATGAGTAAAGCCCAAAACAACAACAGAAGCTTATAAGATTTGTTTCAGAAGTTTCTTAATGATACAAGCATTGACTAAATATCTGTGACCCACTCACTTCTGTTCCGCGATAAAAATATAATTTTTGACCCATTCATTGAAAAAGGTCCGCCATCCCTGGCCTACATATTATACAAGAGAGCTATGCTCAAATATATGGACACGTAATACCAGAGTCTACAAATATATTGTCACAAGCGCAGTGTTATGATTTCAAAAAAGCCCCCATATTTAAAGACATGAATTATAACTGTGACTGCAAGCCCCGATTTAGAGAGACAGTTTGGGCTTCCATAAGCAGATACCACAGTCTAACTCTACAAATATATTGACACCAAGCGCAGTTTTATGATTTCAAAAAAGCCCCCATATTAAAAGACATTATTTATATAGCTGTGACTGCAAGTCCCGCTTTCAAGAGACAGTATGGGCTTCCATATCGACAAAGCGGCACTGTTACCGGTACACGAATTTTCAAGGTTCTGTGGTGATTCTGTTTGAACGTGAATCGAAATACCAACTGATTTGAGTTACTACGGTATTATAACAGTAGGTACCGCAGTCTACAAATATATGGACACAAAGCGAAGCAGTAGTTTACCTTACCTTTCACATTACCGATTTTCGAGTTTATGCAGTTAATATGGTATTATAACAGCAAATACCACAGTCAACAAATTTATGGAGGCCAAGCGAAGCAGTTTATATTACCTTCGCAACATTGCGCGTACGGCACTGGTAACCACAAAAATCCTCTTGAGCACGAATTTCCAGAATCGGTCGTCACGCTTGGCGGATTAACATTCGTGTTCCGTTGATTAAAAAGCGAAATTTTGAATGAAATATTAAATCTCATAGGATTCACGGAAAATTTGGAAGAAAATAAAAGTAATAGCCTTCTAGAGAAAAATTTCATCTTCAACCATCGAAAATTTCAATGCAATTGGTTCAGTAATCAGAGAGAAAAGCGACTTTTTCATAACGATGAAATTCTGTGTCAAAGGACAAGGATAAGAACAACAACAAGAGAACAATGCTCAAATATATGGACACGTTGACCAGAGCGAAGCAGTCCTTACCTTTAACGTTACCCATACCCTCGAAAAACTCAGTAGTAGAGATTCCCAGAAGCAGCCGTCACACTTGGCGGAACCGCTTGAAATAAGTGCTAAAACAGTGTTCTCATGCGTAAAAGTTAAAACAGTGAAATTTTGAATGAAATAGCAGATTTCATGGGGAATTCAGAAATGAATAAAAGTAATAGCTTTCTAGAAAAAAAATCCATCTTCAACCACTGAAAATTTCAAAGCAATTGGTTCAGTAATCGAAGAGAAAAGCGACTTTTTAATTACGTGTCAAAGTACAAGCATAAGAGCTATGCTCAAAGATATGGACACGTTTACCGATTCCAAGACAAGCTCCAACATTAGAAGACAGCATTCATAACAGTGATTGCGAGCCCCGCTTTTACGAGACAGTTACGAGCTGTTTCAGTGTCACCGCGCTGTGTTACGGTACCGGAACTGCCCTATCTTCAGAAGTTCCTGTCTTGTGACAGCGTGAATTGAAATTGCGAGATGGTCCGACTCACAACTGTAGTAACACCAACGATCCGAGTCACTACTGTAATATAACACCAAGTACGGCGCTATTCGCCATTCACCATATCTTAGCAAAGCAAGGATTTCGATACGAACCACCGACGTTCGATGGCACGTGATCAAAAGAAATTAAAAAGGAATGCAACATATGCGTCCGCAGAACGTTCGGTGACGTTATAGCAAACAAAAACTAATTCCACAGAGCTAACAGAAACATTTGAAATATATAAAAGTAATACCCTTCTAGAAAAAAATTCCATCTTTAACCAATGACAATTTTGACGAAATTTTTCAGTAATCAAAGCGGTGTTTTAAGAAATCCACTAGGTGTCCTATTCTGTGTCAAAGAACAAGAACAACATAATATTGAAACGATCGTTATGCCCACTATGTTTCCAAAAATATCAAAACGATCGTTATGTCCACTAACGTGTCCAACAAGAGAGCTATGCTCAAATATATAACCACGTAGCGCCACCTAGTGACAACTTATGATGACGTCATAGAATACACACAAACGAATCCCATACAGCTCACCGTAATATTTGAAATAAATAAAAGTAATAGCCTTCTTGCGAAAAATTTAATCTTAAAATTCCAAAGCAATTGGTCCGGTAATCAAAGAGAAAAGCGGTTTTTCAATATCGATAGGAAGAAGAATAACATGACGAAGGACAGCAACAACATAAAAACAAAATGATCCATAGGTCCACTAACGTGTCTAATAAAAGAAATATAAGGGAGAAACTTTGCACAGCAGCAAATATACAAAAATAAAATATGCTTGCAATCCAATTTGTTATCCTGGTTAAATAAAGAATGTAAATACTCAACACCAAGAAGCAATGTACTTATTCACAGCAGCATGGAAATTGAACGGAAATTTTTTGTTATAAATCAAGAATGTTTGGACACTCAATTCCTAACAACCAATTATGTTGTTAAAAAATATTAACGCAGATTAAAATTACAGGCTAATGGAGATATAAATATTAAAGAAGATTTTGGTGACGCAAGTAAATGATACATATATATTTCTATGTGAATTTAATTTTCATCCTCTACCAATGACTATTCTACATTGAGTGTTCATCGTCTATACTCTATAGTCTATATCTATACCACGATGTTTAGTACACTACCAGCCAAATTCATATTCGCTGTCTAATCCGTATCTCGTTGACCGTTGAAATAATCCACTTTTCACGCAGACAACCATGATATTTATAATTTTCTGGAATGTTATATATTCCTTGATATACTTGGTGTACGGGTTTTCGTCAATCATAAGCGCTACATTTGCACCAGTTGCATCTTTACGGGGGTAACTTGAATACCAAATTTTATCTGCTAAAGTGATGTACTTCCCCGACGTGAGAATCAGCTGACCACTCTGTAAAGTAATAGGTATATATTATCAAGTTAAAACATATTCAGTTATACATCCTACATATATACAGTGATACCGAACGTGATTTGTTCCGAATTGGTGTTCAACTACCGATTTGTTCCAGAACCGGACTTTTCTTCCGTGAAAAACAATGGTAAATTGAATTTGAATTGGTTCTTACACATTCCAAAATACCAAAAATATTAATAAAACGTGTACCTAAACATTATTTGGATGTGTACATAATGAAGATTAAACAGAATACAGCTAATAATATAACAAAATTTGTATCAGTTTCTTTGCGTTTGAGCAAATTTTGTGGGTTCAATAGTATTCATTTTTTGTATGCTATGACGTTTGCTTTCCTGAGAGAAAAGTCAGCAATGACCTCCAGTGGGCACCTTAATTGTCGGACTAAAATCAGTACCTCTCAGATTTTAATATGTAGGGTGTTCGAAGGGAATCCTTAAAATGCTTAAACGATTGATGAACTCAGGGCTGTAATTGCAGAAATAAAATAGGGAAATACCCAAACAAGAGTTTCTGACAATGTTGCGAAATGAATGCAATGTCGAGAGAGCATCTGGAAGATATTCTAGGAACAACATAATTTTTGTCCAAAACGTCCAGGATTGTCCAACACCTTTGGGTACAAACATACGCATACAGAAGTTCAAGTGTAGACAAAATTAAATAATTTTTTCCATTTTCGTAGAAGTAATTGAGAAATTGATGGTTCCGTTTTTTGGGTACCACGCTGTATAATACTGTTTTTAATATAAATCAGTTAAATAAGCTGCTTAGGTCACTGTATTCGATGGTTTGAATTTGCGCAACACAAAAGATAAACCGACAATAAACAATGTCAGACACAACATGATATCATATAACACAACAGGCTAGATCTCTGCCGTTTGCATTGAAAGGGAAAAAGACGTTGGGGGTCACAATATCTCCTTTTAGGCTATTTCCTTAAGAATATTGCTGACATTATTTCTCCAATCATTGCTCATTTATTTAATACATCTTTAGAAATCAGCATTTTCCCATATGCTCTCATGTTGGCCCGTGTCATCCCATGCACTCTTTACTTCTGTACTATTTCGCCACAGTTGTCATTAATGTTTTTGTTATACTTGTACGATAGACTCAAAACAAGTAAGTGCTCGGTGAATTTTGATTCCTACTTTGTTGATTTTGTTATTATATGTCATTTAGGAACAATTAAGACACAACAATTTGACGCGAAACACCTGGATTTTGTTCATGGAACACCTGTTGAAAATCACTGTCCTACCCCACCCTGATGTAAATCTCGGTTTCCCAAGTCTCTCGTTTATTAATTTTATTCTATTGTAGTATGTGCGGGTCCGAATGTCAGCGGATAGCCTACAATCCACACGGCAGTGCTAAAATCTGTGTGTGCAAATGTGATGTCGCCGAAAAAGGATTCTCTTAGAGATGTGTAAAACCGCTACTTTTGCGTAACTGTTACTAATTGCTCATTTTAAATTTTTACCTATTCCTATAACTTTTACTTCGGCTTCGCCAACTTGATATTAGTTTGTGTGTTTTTCTAAGATGCGCATCCGATATTACTTGGTCAGACTTGAACTATCATAACGAAATGAATTTGCTGTATGCATTTATGCCTTTGTCAGCTTAATTCCACAAACGAAATGAACATTTTTGCTGCTTTTCCTGCAGAACAAAAGATCAGTGCGATGTGCTTTGTATATATGTTTCGTTTATGTCAGAGGTGGCCAACACGCTTTTGACTTAAATCTTCAAGATAGTGTCACACGGACTAAAGTGTCCGTGTTTATATTGTGTGTATATATATATTTTCATGTTTATTAACAGTTATGTTGACCCTTGTTTGATGCTGTTCTGTCGGATCTGGACTTCGACCACTCACAACACTTGAGAGAAAAACTGTGTCTTTCGATCTTTTTCTCCGGCCGTCGGACTGGAGGTCGGTTGCGTTTTGTTGTGTCCTCTGTTTGTGCTGTGTTAAGTTTATATTGGAATTGCCGTACAATAAACAACCAATCCGGAATCCTTGAGTCTTCTGATTCATCTACAACCACAGTAGCAACATCTTTTTAAACTGTGACAATAGCTCGCGATCGACTGATCGGTAGTTAGGTCGTACACAAAAACGAATGAGTACTGAATACGCAAACACGCACTCATACATAAATTTCTACCGCTTCCAAGCTTCTCCTTTTTCTTAATGAAATCGCCCTAAATATCTATTTTTAATTTTTTATGTTCAAATTATTCGATTATGTAATTGCACCCGGCGTAAACGTCTCATCATTTATTCAAACCATACAATTCAGATCCAAATCCTGGCTAATTTTTAGTCGTAAGTGTTAAAAATTCCTCAAAAAACTTGCAAAGTGTCCATGTATCTAAACAACTAAAAAAATAAATATTCTCAAACGATAAATGTTACATTACTTGACTGCTCAAACTCCAAGTCCAATTCTTCGCTCGGCTGGAATTTGAAAAAATTGGACATTCTGATGGCACTGGTACACTGCGAATAAATTGATCACACCACTGTTGGAGTCAAGCTTTCGCATACCACAGATGTTATTGTGAGATGCGCATGATATTCGTCACGTTTATTTCTGCGTTTTGGCAGCGCCGCATTTACATTTGTCAGGTAATAATATGCTCTATCGGGCTTGCCCAGACAAAAATTCTGTATGTATATCGTATTTTGGGCATGTACAGCGGGTTTACTCTATTCTTCTTGTTTCAAAACACACAACAGGTGCTGAATGAAACAGGTTTAAGGGAATTTTGGGGTGTGTGTTATAAATTTCACTCAACATTAAACGTGATCGACTACTCGAGACGTGGCGATCAACCGTTCGATCAGGATCGACGTATTGGCCAGGCCTAATTTATGTATTCTGCTGGATAACTCCAACCAACGCTGATCCGAGAGCGCCCCTTTGCAACTCTTCTAAATTTCTGCGAACAAAAATCTTTCAATGGTGAATTGTCTGGAAGACCATTGAAAATATATATATATATATATAAATTTACTAATATAATACTCATTTTATACGATCACAAAACGGTCACTGCGCACTGCGGTATGTTAGTCGTTGCTGCGCAGTTGAAGAAAAATTTTACCCAAAATCGTACGGGATCGACCTCGCCAAACGGGACCATCGTGGTTTTGGTCGCACGTAAAAAATTCAAATCCATGACCATAGAGAACAGAAGTACGCTGGAATACCAACGAAAATTATATCAAACTGGCTGTTTGTACCCGTAAATAGCAATGCAATAATAATATTATTTTGTTTATATGAGAACATATCCTCTATTTGGACAGAGATTTAGGGAAGGCAAACACGTAGGCCTAGTTCTTTTTCGGCGGTTGTCGGTTTTGTAGGCCTAATAATGGATAATTGCCTTAAAATAGCTCACTAAATTTTCTCTTCTTCTGTAATTAAACCTCAAAACGAGATTCTGGTATTTCAGAGGTCGCTTCGTTGATGAACGTTATTGTTTCCCAGGGCATCGATTTGTTTATCACGTATTGATCATCAATTTCAACTTCAATAAGTTAAAATTGAAATTTCGGTGACCGCATTTCTACGATAGACTAATTTTAGTGCTTCTTTTCGGGGCATTCTTCGAACTGGCGTTTGCAAACTGTTTCAAACTTCCCAAATCAATATTTTGTTCCTAAATATTCAAGCAGAGACCGGAAATTCCAGTAATATTCCCTAGCTTTCTCCTAATCGTTTTTTTTATTACGGTTCTTCAATTGAACCATGCATGACCAAGCTTTCAGCAATTTTTTTTACAAGAGGACTAAATACCCGCTTGATTTAAACCACAATACGTTCTTAAAAAAGATTTTTAATAGTAGTGGAACAATTGACAATTTTTTTTTAAATAGTATGGGCTATTAAATAAATTGATTCATACTGACGTTTCAAGACAAAGTCATCTTTAGGTCATTGGATAGGAAAACACCAAGATATTTAGTAGACAAAACCCATGACGACTAACATTAGCATATGCAGCGCGTCAACGCAAAGAATGTATTCTCGAGAATTCGTTGCGTTGGCGCAGTGCGGTAAAATTATGCGTTAACGCAACAACGTACGTTTACTTGAACAATTAAAGAATAACGCAGTGGTGTGAACAGATGTGAATGGGTCCTTAGGGCATGGCCAGACATGCCCGCTCCTGGCTACGCCTATCAATGGATACGTTCGATAGGGCTATAGTTGTACGGTACATAAATACTGTATAGTTATCTCCTGATCGAGAGCGGCAAGAAGATAACTCGGGTGTTACACCACGTGTCCAACACCCGTTGGTTGAGGCGGTGGGGAGAGCTTCGGGACCAGGGGAAGACAGTTTCCTGTCATTCCCTGTTCGGTTGCTCTAACCACTTTCTCTCCACGTCTGTCTCTCTCGCTCAGTTTCAGATTTCGTGGGTTTTGAAAGCTCGATTGAATCTTCTGCCGCTGCGATCCGTTCGTAGACGGTTTACGGCATATGCGGGACCACGGATGACTTGTAGTAAGTGTGGATACGCAAATGAGACTCTTCCTCATGTACTGAATCACTGTCGTCCGGTCATGAATATCATCAAGGAGCGGCATGATTCGGTGCAAAACGAGATCTTGGATCACCTACCTCCAGCCAGGTTTTCTAGGTGCGATGTCCACGTAGTTTGTCGAGAGCACGCCGCTAGAACAGCTGAGATGCTGCGGCCCGATTTGATTTTCGAGGAAATTGGAACGAATCGGGTCGTAGTACTCGATGTGGCGTGCCCGTTCGACAACGGTGAGGACGCTATCGATGACGCGGCCCGTCGGAAGCACTCAAAGTATGAAGAGTTATGTCGATCCATTGCTCTTGCCTCTGGCAAAATCGTGGAGTTCCATGCATTTGTGGTTGGTTCTTTCGGCAGTTATTCTGTTGGAAACCAGACTGCTCTTCGTGCTTTGGGTGTGACCAGAGGTGGTGCTGCGGCGGTCTCCCGTAACTGCGTTAGAAACGTCATTCGAGGATCCCATCGCGTCTGGAGGGCCTGGCGCGGACTTCCTGACAGTGTCGGCTAATCTTAGTGCACCCTCTTTTCTGACACTTTTTCATTATCTTCTTCCCTTTGTTTTGTATTTGTGAGATTGCGAGCTTGCGTGTGTGTTTCGTTGTCCCATTAACCCTTTTGATTCCCACTAGTAGTTTCTCGAGGTAGTTTGAGCCCTTGAGCCATTTACTCGGATTATCTTGTTTGTATTGCACCTTTTCCCCACCACTTGCCTCCACAAACTCACGCTCGGCGATGGGTTTTGTCCAACCTAGATGCCATATATATTAGTGTATACCGCTTGCCTTAGTTATCCCAATTTTAATTTGCAGTTATTGCGCACTTTTCCACGGTTTATTGGTTCGTTCGTTTCCTTCTTTTTTATATCTGATAATTTTTCAAACTTTTCCATATTATTGATTCAGAATTTCACCCCGGTTGATAGAAAAAGGCGAACGGTAATTATAATTCAGTTAGATTTTTCATGTTTAGAACCCATCGCCGAGTTTGCCAGCCCATCGCCACTACTTTATATTTGTTATTTTTGCTTACAATTTTCTTTCCTATATTCTTTGAGGGGGGTTGGCTCAGTTAGATAAGCCGTACTCATTCTTTATATTGACTTGTTATTCTTTACATGTCAATTTAATTTTTGTTAAGGCTAAATTCTTATTTGTATTTATTTATAAATACCGTTTTTGCCCCCCTGCGCAGGGGAGGCCAGGGTTACTGGCAAATGTACATGTTATTGAATAAAAGTGCATAAAAAGAGTAAGTTACTCGTGCTTTTTTATGTCTTTGTTTATATTCCGCTACTATATTCAACAATCGTGACATTGTAGGAGAATATGCTCATTTGTTTGCAGCAGAGCCATTATATAATGGATATGGTTTGCAGAAGTCGTCTAGCGCCGCCAGTGCTTACAGACTGTGCACATGGTCTGGTCATAGACATTATGACATCACAGGCAGACGAGTTAGCACGTGGCTCTGAGAGCTCGTCTTGGAGGTTGACATATTTGGTTCCTAGACCTTGGTTTAAATTTCAGGTAAGCGATACAGACAACACGATCAGACGGTTATGTCGGCATGTCACCTTACAGGCCTGTATGCATTCATCTGTTACATTCATCGGTAATGATTAAGGTGTGGTAACGTCTTTATTTTAGTGTAACTGTTATGATTTTTTATTTTACGATATTTATCATGTTTTAAACTTTTTAAAAGTTTTGCTCGCTCTCTAGAATTCTTCATTTTTAGTTTGTAGCTACTATGAAGTTTTCAAAATAAACCATGATGAGACGATGATGGTAGCTTACTGGGAATGACAAATCTTTATGGATACATTTTTTTCTGAGTCTCATGGCAGCATGGAGCCTGTGAAGCAGTTAACTTCTGAAGTTATTATTGTCAGTAGTAATTTTTTGTTCAAATCCAAATTGCTCATTTTAATCTCAAATTTTGTTTTCAGCTTCTGCATCACATCATTCTGTCATAGTTCAGTAGTCGCACAATAATCCAGTGCTCATGAAGTGAAATCTAAACTTTACAGCTATGGATAGGTAATTTATTTAATTTATCTATTCTTAGTGTGTTCATGATCTGGCGCAGCACCGCGGTAGGTTATGCCTGAATTTCCATAAAAAAAAAATTCAGAACCATATCTGTCTTGTGTTAAACGAATAACTACAGAACTAATCCTTTGTACCTGTTATACCTGTATAGCTAGTACAGTAGTATGATAAACAAAAGTAAGCTTAGTATTCAATGTGTGACTGGAGGTGTTTCAAAGGTTTTTGACATTGATAATGAGTTGAAATAACTGGCTTTGACATACAGTTATGCTTGGACTGTTGGAAGGCAGTTTTATTGGTTTCAGAAGTTGACATTGTTTTGAGATAATAGGCCAACTCAAGGCATTTATCAAATGAAATAAATTATTCATTTTCTAAGGCACAATCGAAGCCATCTAATATTGGAAAAACCTAAAATCAGAAAATGAAGAAAACTTCAACACATACTGCTGTACTGGTATTGCAGACTGCAGTCTTCCTAAATTGTATATTTGGTACTTGCAAACGACGTTGCAAAATCTCATTTCTCTGTATAGAAATAATTTTGTGATTTAGTTGAGTTGCATTCAGTGGTCAAACAATTATCATAAAAAATTAAAATATATTCACCTTTTCTGTATTGTTTAACTTGAGTTAGTTATAGTAATGTTAAATTTCTTTTGTAATTTTCCTGTTTACTGGCTGCGTGGCTGCTACATGTCAGTCAATGTGGATTCACATTCAGGAGAAATTATTTTGTGATCATGCTTTATTGCTGGTTGCTGCCATAGTGGTTGTATACCTATCAGTGTCACTAACAGGTTATCACTAACTTAGGCTGTGACCATTGCTGCTGTATGCACTGGATTCTGTTTTTTATTCGTCTGGATATTTTTTCCAACCTGCTCACATTCTGCAAGATTTTTTGTATGTTCCTTTTCATCTGTTGGTTTCTAACCAAAGGTATACATTGCACAGGTATCATATGTGTCGTCGGGTGTCATGAAGAGTTGTTCTTTATATTGGGCAATGAAACCACAACTGCAGCGAAGTATGAAAGTAAAATAGAAGAACTTTCAATCAAAAGCCCGCTAGATTATATCAATTTTATGCGGATAAAGCAAGGTAAAATTGTGTGTGGTTTCGTAGTTTTATACAATCAAAAGTTATCATTTTTGTATTAATAAGGAGTATAATATGCATATAATATTCTCCCTGTAGCTTTTGTATTTTGGTATAATAGTCATTTTCCTTATTTAATCATAGCCTATTGAAATTAGTTTCAGCAATGGAGTTGTAATGTAACTTCTGAAAGTGAACCACTTGAGCACCAGTGAGGCTCTGTATCTGGTTAAGAATCAGTTTTTACAGTTATGGTGCTATTATCGGTATATTCACAACGTCATGTACCTGATATTAGTTTATCATGCGAAATTATATCTACTTAAACCTGAAACCTAACCCCAAATCCATAAACTGTATCCATAAGAAAAATGTTTCAACTTACCCAATATTTGTCAGCCTCAGGGGCATCCCTGCCATAATAGCCGACATGCCGTGGTTACTGCAAAATTTGACCCGCCATTGATTTTCAATTTGCTGTTGTGGTAACAGCATCTTGCCATTGGTTTGTGGCAGCTATGTCATGGTTTGGAAATCCTGCCATGGTTTTGCAGCAGCTTCAGACGCCACAAAATACTTGAAATTATCTATCTATCTAAAACTGCACTTGCGGGTTAATGCAGTGGTTCCCAACCTTTTTCGTTAAATTCCTCCCTTTGTATATTTTGAAACTGTTCATTCCTTTTTATGCATAAAAGGTACTTTGTTTATTTAATCGTTAATGGGTCCTTATACGTTGTTATATGCAAGTCGCACTCCCACTTTTGTACAGTCCAAGTAGTTTATAATGTGTCCATAAATAAGTATTATAGTTATAATACAGCAAATACGAAGCAAAACTTCTCCCGAAGTGGGACAAAATTCCATCCTGAGGAGGAAACGTAGGTTTAATGGAAAGTACTTCCATCGTACCATCATGCAGTGATATGATTCTAAGTGATGTTTAAAACTTTCTATAAACATAGGCCGGAGAGAACTAACCAACAGGTCAGGTGCTGAGACCTGTTAGTCAGTGATGTGTCTACCAATCCATATGTCCTATCTGCTGTACTTCACTTTAATACAAGTAAAAACTTGTTGGTCGATTTTCAGTTCTATAGTGTATTTATATTGTTCGTTTTCATTTATATAGTAATTTTCATAATTTTTTTCCTAATATTTATAGTTAGCAACAAGAAAAAACTTCGGAAAGGAGAAATTACTAAAATAGCATACAAAGAGGAAATGAGTGTGGTAAAGTTTACGTTCTGTGTTTTTCTATTTTATCATGAGACGATGATGGTAGCTTACTGGGAATGACAAGTTCATATGGATACAAAGTCTTTCTGAGTCTCCAGGTAATCAAAAACTGTTTGTATCCAAGTTTCAACAATAACTTGAAATGCTGACTATTTTGATTGACGAGTCAAAAGCTTTAGTTACTCTTTAAGAGTTTCTATATTCGTTTTTATTAAATGTCTGTCATTAACAGGTGATGCTGTCTTGGTTGCAATCAACATCAATGGGGTATTGAGAGCACACACGTGGATGAAAAGAAATCTCATCAATCAATCAATTTTATTTTGATCACCCTGAAAGAAACAAAATCACAACAAACGGACAAACAAAATGCACAGGACCTGAAGGAAGGGCATAACTTGATAAAACCATCCACCAATAATAGTCAAAAGAACACAATAATATAAAGATACGATGTAAAATTGGGCAATACCTATTAAGTCAATTTTAAAATGTATTAGGCATTCAACTTCCCATTCGCAAAAATGTACCGGTAATGCTTGAGGGATTGCTAATTGCATTCTTGTGTCGCTGTTTTTGAGAATGATATATAAAATGCTAACCTCCAGTCAAATGCTATGCTGTAAAGTGTAACTGAAAAAATACAATCAAAAGGACATTTCTAGAACTGATAGGAAAGAGTGCATGGCTATGGTATGTGTATCACAACAGTGCTTCTCCTACAAAAATATGGAATAAAAAACACTCGTTGACCTATAATGGGGATGCTGTAGTTCAATTTCATTGCAAAAATAACAGTGACAAAAAATTGTTACTGAAAAAATTGTCACTAAAAAAACAAGCTTGGTAAATAGATTGAATGTTTCATAACAGTCTATGGACAATCATGGATTGGGGTCATGGTCGGGTTCTTTTGTAGTTTTCCATTAGTTCAATTTGAAATCATTGTAATCGTTCCAATGTTTCCAACATTAATATCGAATTTCAACAGGTGCAGTGGTCTCGTCTTTTCTGCGCTCTGTTCCATCATCCACGCAGATGACCGTATATGGTTGTATCGGTATCACCCAGTCATATACCGAAAACTGCATTATGTATTGTTTTATTATTTATTTGTTATTGTATAATTATTATGTTTTCTGGTTTAACGAAAAAAATAAATTCTCTCTCTCCACAACTAGATTCATAAAAGGATCGAAACCTCTCAAAACACCCGTAACAGATCGTTCACCTTTTAACTTTAAATCCAATCTTTTATCCATAAACTTCTTTAATTCCGGTGATGGGCTTTAATCATGCTGATATCACGCGATACAAATCCAACAGTAAAACCAAAACACACAGCGCGTAGTATTCTTAGTCAAACAGCCACTAACCAAGTTGTCTTCGACGGCTAACCAGATTTGGTTTCCCACAGCTTCCCTTCCAAAGTAAAAATGTATGATTACCTCTTTTTGAATATTGTTTGTGTTTGTTTTTTACTGGTTGAATAAAATAAACTTGACTATTTCACAGCCACCAACATGTCAATCCCGCACCGCATCATTCAGTAAAAAAAAGCTCTTATGGTTCAAGAATTGGGAAATTGCAATCGTCAAGCTTTTGAGTAGAAATGAACCTCTCTCAGAACTAGTTTTTACAAGTGTATCTGTTTTATGCTTTTTTTTTCATTCTGTATAACTTTGTTTGACCTTGACTGTTGCCTCTTTGGCCTGGCCATAAAACAACATTAGAACTGTTTGTTTTTATTTTTCAACTTTCAAAGTTCTTCTCAATCTATCACCTGTCTGTTTAATTTTATAGGTTTCTTTAGCAGAAAAGTTGGTAGGGTCTACTCAAATCTGTAACGGTAATTCTCAAACTTTCATGATCTGTTGTCCCCTTCCGAAGACTCGACAGTCCATGACCTCCCCTTCTTTTTTTCTATAAAGGAAACTAATTTCGTCTAAAACGTTCCCATTGGTAGTTTTATTCGACACATTTAATAATAAAAGCCAGCGAGTATTGCTTGCGATAAATAAAACTAGTTCCATTCGATAGTGAACGCTGGAGATGTATCGGCTAAAAATAGACTGATTTATTCAGTCCTGTGATTTCGTCTTGCATGGATATTGGCAACTTAAATCATATTTACCGTCGGCGTGTAATCATGTACGCAGCATTTACCGCCTCGTTCGACTCTTAATGAATGCATTCCCTTCAATTGAGTGAAGATGTATGTGTATTTCTTTATTCCACTAAAGTTTTCTAGTGTAGTACCGAAAATCCTAGCGTCTGCGCACAACGAAATAGTCTAGGCCCCTGTTTGAGACTCGGTAGCTTGCAAAAAGTATTGCCGTTTCTGCCGAAAAGAACTTCGATTTTCATCCAATTGTTTAGTTACAAAAAGCTATATTCTCGAACAGAGGCTGGAAACACGTCATTGATCGCTTGGCACAGAAAAGCACTACATCAGGGGTCGGCAACCATTTGTCGCTCGCGGGCCAAAATCAAGGTTGCAAGCCATTGGCGGGCCGCACATATTTTTAGAAAGTTGAAAAACCGAACGGATGGTACTTTTTATAATAAAAATCAAGCAGTGATACATCTCTCGAACAAAATATAGATTTATTTTCTCATTGCATCTCATAAAATTTGATTCGAATATTTACAGCGCCATTGAACCCTTTGTACTTAGCATCAACTTTTCTGCGTTTTGTTGCCATTCGCTTAATTATATTCAAATTATATGCTCATTAAACGAGTAATTGTGAAATATATAGTTGTTAGGTTATAATATAGTAGGGTGGGGGAGAACGGACATGCGGGGTAATACGGACACCTTTTTCCGATTTGATATCACAGCGACACCATGAGAGCTTCGGTCGCGGTCTTATGGCATTATGGGTTGCAAACCTATTGTGTGTATTCATCCACCACGAGAGGCTGACATTGTACGCTTTGAACAAATAACATGTTGAGACTTACTTGTCACTAGAGACTAAATGATGCTAATATCACAATATTTTATTACATATATTTTACACTTATTGTAAGTACTTCATCAAAAGCCGTTTTGGAGTTTCTGAGAGTTATTTTGAAAACCCTAACTCTAACACACTTATTATATATATTATATATATCTAATTGGCTGTACATGCATATGACTTGGCAGTATTTGTACATCACCAAAATGGCTGTATTTGGATATTAATTGGCGGTATATGGATATGACCTTGGCTATATATGGATATTTATTTGGCGCTATATGTATATTTTTGGCTGTATATGTATATCACGTTACCAACCCCACTCGGATTATTCGAAAATTTTCCGAAAAAAGAAACGAATACTTTGATATATGTTATATATATTCAAAACTTCGATTCGTTTTGGACAACTTTGCCTCGAATTATTTTAGCATCTGAAAAAAAAAAAAAAAAACGTTACTAAAGGTAGTCCGCGAAGTAAAACTCTGAGTGAAAGTGGGCCGCGGTATAGAAAAGGTTGAAAAGCACTGTAACTAGCTAGTAGTGGCAGATGATGCTGTTTTCTTTATGGTATCTCCAAGTAGAAGTTGCACTCGAAAACTGAAGGTTTTTCCACATGAATGACATTTAATAACGGAATCGGGTTTAATAAAATACTTCCATATGTCCAAATTACGCTGCTTGTATATATCTTACAGAAAAGCGACCATGAAACAAACTATCTCGATCATTGAATAAATTTCGAGCGATACCAGTGCTTCGGTACTATTGGGACGTAACAAGCTTAAGAAAGCAGTTCTGGTGCACTGGAGACTGAAAACTCAATAGATCAAGATTTAAATATGTAGCGAGAATGGCGAAAAACTGTACGGAATCTTTCGTGAAATCTCAACTAATGCAAAAATGTGAGATTTAAGAAAACACGACCTCCACGTTTTAAAATAAGAAATATTAAGTCTCAAGTCAAGCCTTTTGACGATTCTTTTCATGCCGGCGTCTCGAGTCACTTCGAAAACAGTGACTACAGTGCATGAAATACCCTGCCGAGCCGAAAATCTTCTTGCCGATAATGGTCTCGCTACTGACAGACTCATAACGTTTATCATGATGCGCCAACTCATTCCTTATTCGACGTGACATAAAATTGTCTGTGCATTCGTTGCCCAATTTTGAATAAAAATTGTGTGTTTCTACTTTTGCTAGGTGTCGTTTTTCATATTTTAAACCCATATGGCTGCACTAAAAAACCTCAATCTCGTGTGCTGTTGACGCACTTCTGCATTGTGCGATTTGAAGTTTGTTGTAACCTTTTGGACATAGCAAGTGTCCTGTTGGGAATGCAGGGGAGAGAATGTATCAAAAAATTTGGGGACATCAGGCCATCACACCCACATTGCATATCAGTTAATACATAGATTATAAGTAGCCTGCATCCTCAATCAAAATTGAAGAGTGAAAATGTCGCATAAAAATAACGGTACTCCCATAGTGTTTGTACCAGGTTAGGATTAGGTCATATTTTTATTCCGATTTTCCTTATATTAGTTCTGTTACAAGTTCGTGGACTGTCTGTGTTAGCCAAGTGAATATACGCCCATAGGTTTCAGTCCCTTTACAGAACTTGATGTAAAGTAGGTGAACAGAATTAGTTACCTCCATATTGGTACACAAACTTCTGGAGTACCAAAATAACCATACCCACCATCATCTAGTTTCATAGATCTCTGTTCGATCTTCACAGTACTTGTTTCTGATTTTTTAACAGGTAAAGCAGAAATATCAGATTCTTCCTTGGACTTTGCAAAAAGTACAAACTGCATCTCCGGATAGATCATTTTCTATAACTTTATGCAAAGTTAGCCGTCTAGGTAAAATTGCCCGAGCTCACCAAAGTTTATCTGAATTAACTTAATTTAAGCGAAGAAGATGCAAAACTGCATTAGCGAATAGCGCCTGCATTCTCTGTTTTTTTTTATTTGCAGCAAAACCTGAGTCTCATCTTATACGCAAACCTAATAGCAATAAAATTGGTGCCATTGCAGCTGGAATGAGTAAAAATTCGAGATATTGATCCCGTTCCTGGTTAAAGACAAAAACAAGGATTTAATACCTTCAAGTAAAACAAAATGACGCCACTAAACAATAGGTTGAAACGAAAAATTAAACGCGAATATTGTTGCTTGAAACGGGACAAACTGCAAAATTAATCTGCATCACTCACATATTTTTTTGTTATTTTCATGCAAATTTTCATTGGAAACTTCCGAATTCGTTACTTTCTTCTCTTAAAGAAATTTCATGACATGCTCAACTTTTACCTTTCGTATCGCGTAAAAATAGAATTATTTAATGCATGCGAGTGAACGGTAGTCCACCATGACCGCTTGTCATATTATATTAAAAGTAATTGAATTGGATTATCTGCTAAGCATACGTCAACTACCTGCTGTTCTGAAAAACAGCTCTATCTGATCGAAATAGTTGTTATAGCAAAAATCTGACAATGACATCGATATTTTGGATATTATATAAATAAATGCAGTTGCAATTAAGCGATCGTCATGTCCATTTGAACAATGCTTCGTTCACTTGGGTCAATAAAAATGAAATGTTTTACCTGCGAGGTTATTTTAGCAGTAAAAGTGTAAACTTGAATGGTTTCTATTCTAGTGTTACTTCGTATTTATTGAAATTTATGTTGCGAAGGAGGGGGAGGGGGAAGACGATGACCCTTAGTTTCAGCCTTTTTTATGTTATATGGGACTCTCAAATGGGTATATTTAAAAGGTGAGCATGTTAATATACTTTATTTTATTTGTCGTAATTGATTGGGTGATAGAATAAGCAAACAACACAACACTTGTATCTGTTGATACATATGATGCAGGCTACTCATGAATATATAACATAGTGCCAACATTCATTTTTTATTTTCCATGTATTGCTATTCCTAATCCTATGTTATATGGGACTTTCAAATGGGTATATTTAAAAGTGAGCATGGTAATATACTTCATTTTATTTGTGTTAGATACATGATTAGATGAACTTAAAGTATTTTGAACATAGGAAAATGGTAAGTTAGTAAAAACTATTAGGTGCGTATTTGATGGAATCTGAAGTAAACCGATGGAATATGTTCACCATTACATCCCCTTATTTTAGCCAACTATTTTGGGGCATGTCTACGCTAAATAGCAAAACAAAGACAACACCCCACAATCGTGGTTTTTAAAGTGGGGTGTGTAGAAAAAGTTTGAATTCTCGTTTGAATCATACTGGAAATCTGTTGATGACAATATACTAAATATCGCAACAAACAACCTTATGCACCGTATATTTGACTTTAGTAATAGTAGGGGTCATTTAAAACTATTCTGTTATGACATCACACAGAGCCTGAGCCATGCATGTCATTTCTAAACCTTTTATCAACATGGACATATCAAGCGTTGTTTGGATTGGCACGTAAATGTACAAGCGATACTGAACAAGGGGAGTCTAAAAAGAAGATTTGCATGTATGATGAAAGCCACTTGGATTTAGGATTCACTTCCGTTCAACAAAATGGCGAAGAAAAGCTGCAATGTGTTGTTTGTAGAGAGATTTGGCCAGTCACCCAATAAGATTAAACGGCATTTAGTAACATTACATCCCCAGTTGCAACAAAAACCACGGAACTTTCTTACTTGAAAATTAAACAAACTTAATCATCAAGTATCCACTATTTCTAACTTCACCAAATTACCACCAAAGGCTGTATTTGCATTCTATTTAGTTGTATATCGTATTGCCGAGTGTAAGAAGCCCCTTGTAAGTACAATCATGGGCTCAGCATCCGTCGAAAAGTTGAAAAACATACCTATGTCTAATGACACTATATGTCGAAGAATTGGTGACATAGCAGACGAGGGTCTAGTTATGTTGGCGCCATAAATGCCCAAATAACACCCAAAAAAATGTGCTGAGAAATTTTAATGTAAAAAGATCGTAAGATAAAGAACTCGTGTGATATCTTCGCAAAACTTATTAAGTTGAACCTATCTTTGCAGGGAAAGGACAAAAACGTACTTCAAGTATATGATAAAATTACATCGTTTGTTAAAAGGTTAGCCTTGTGGGAAAAGGCTATGACCAATATGTTTAACCGCTCTGAATATTTCCTTTTTGTTTTCAGCCCCCTTAAAGAGAAGAATATGCTATTGCCTATATCAGGGTCGTCCAACCCGTGGCCCGCGGAGACATTTCGAGGTGCCCGCGCTGTATTTTTCGGAATTAAATAAAAAAAATAATTGAGTAAAAGTATTTTTCGAGTGATGTAGTATGCAAAGATGTTGTACAAACGATTTGTTTATTTTCCTGAAATGCGCTCTTCCAGCCCTTTCAAACGAGCCATGAGTGCCATTTTGAATTGAAACCAACTCGGAGATATGTATACATAAAGGTGCCATAGCCGCTTAAACAATTGGTCTCGTACTACTTTCTATCAGAATTCGTTGTTCGAGTTGCCAATGTTTTAATAAAAGAGGTTTGCAAAAATAAGCCTGTCAAAAGTGTCAAGACAGACCATTCGCGTCGTGTCGAAGAGTTTAGGAATTACCGTATATGGCGGAAACTTTAATTGCAAAAGCGGGAAGTTTTCATCGTATTCCTTGCCGCTGGACGAAAGCCCTATATACATCAGGTCTATTGCTCAGTTGGCGATCTTCGTGCGGAGAGATAATGATGATTTTGAAAATACGAAGAGCTCACAGCCATTGTCCTAATTGAGGGCACGACTGGAAGCATTGATTAGTTTGTAGCGGTGATGAAAACAATGGTTGGTAAAAACAGTTTTTCATTATCATAATAATTGTGAAAGTTAGGTGTGAGAGAAAATTTTTTTTTCATAACTTGTAGTCAGTGTAGCAAAACTAGAACATAACTGCCATGTTAAGTGGCCCGCGCAAATATCAGTAAACTACATGTGGCCATTCAGCCAAAAAGGTTGAACGACCCTGGACGAGATGAAGCTTACCTTGGCTTTGGTTATAAAAGCGTTGCGCACTCTTATCCCCTTTGCGACTTTGTATTTATGTGGAGCAAGCTATTCTACCATGATCGTAATGAAGACGAAATATCGATCTGGAGTAAATGTTGAGAGGGAGATGCGCGCGGCTCTTTCAAAATTCACACCAAGGTTTAATGACATTTGTTAAAGGAAGCAAATGCACCCTCCCCATTTAAATGCAATTTCACTGACTTTCGTTATGTTTTGTTTGTTCGTTTATATAAAACACATCGCAAAAAAGTGTTTTATTTTAAGGTATCAAGACGTTTTTCACGGGGAGTTTTTGGAGGGCGTCAAGAATACAAAGAAGTTTGAGAACCACTGGCACGTAAAGGGTGTCCATGACGTATTTTTTTTTAATTGAAAAGGAAATTTATCGATACCCTATTTTGTTTTGGCCCCTACAGATGTATTAAATGAGAAAAAAATACATAAATATTTACTGATTAAAAACAACAAACCTGGTTAGGTAATATTGAAAAGGATTTCATGCGCACCCTGTATATATAATATGGCAAAATGATTTAGTTGTAGCAAATTCCATCTTAGTGGAACACCCAATAGTTATTGAAAACCCCTGAGCTGTATTGTCGAAACCCTGGTTGAAATCATTGCAATGTAGCATTTTGTCTCGTTTTTGTAGTTTTGGTGGGAAAACGAGAAATTTTTGGTAGTTTAGGTATTTTAAATACTTATTTACAACAATCATCACGATTATATTCATCTTCCATGGGATTCGAGTTTGTGAATCAGAGGATTGTATGAACCCTATTTATAACAGGTGCGGTGAAAAGCGTATTCTCATCACGTAGCACAGTGCGCCAAACGTCCGCCAAAAATAAGATCTGGCATTTGAAAAACGTTCCTGTTTCTTCGATTAAAAACAAAACAAGAACTACATGAAAAAATGCACTGAACAATATAAATAAAATGAATAAAAATGTGATAAAGGTAACTGTCTAACTAATACCCAACATGGATTGGTAAACGGACAAGAGGTGGTGATTCGCCATATGATAGGACCACTTTATCGACTTCCCTCTCCCTCAGGATAAACATGTAG
The DNA here is from genome assembly GCF_964204865.1 of Styela clava. Classification (NCBI taxonomy): domain Eukaryota; kingdom Metazoa; phylum Chordata; class Ascidiacea; order Stolidobranchia; family Styelidae; genus Styela; species Styela clava. The sequence continues at coordinate 1,841,742 of NC_135259.1, forward strand.
ATTCCGAATTTGTTCTATACCCGACATGGATTGGTAACCGGACAAGTGGCTGTGGTACGCCACATGATTAAGCCGTCTTATGGACTCCCCCCCCCCTCCCAGGAAAATTAATTCCATACCCGACATGGACTGGTAACCGGGCCTGTGGCACGCCCTGCCATCTCATGCACTTCCCACTCCCACGAGATAAATTCAGATCTATAACAAAATAAAAATCAGTATACAAAGTTGCAGCAAAACGCAATAGGAAGAAAATGATAGCAACAAGATTGTTCCTATCAGAAAATAAACATAGTGAATTGGCAGAAATTTGAATGAAGAACTACATGAAAAATGAAATGTACTGAACTTTGAAATACAATATAAATAAAATGCCAGAAAAATCACAACAACAATATGAATAAAAAAATGTTAATAGTAGCTAGCTAATCACATACCCGACATGGAATGGTGACCGGACGAGAGGCCGTGGTTCGCCATATGGTGAAGCCGTCTTATCGGCTTTTCCCCCACTCTGGATTAATAGGTAAATCCTAGCTAAGTAATCTATACCAGACATGGACCGGTAACCAGAAAATAAATAGGCTGTGGCATGTCGTATGATGTAAGATCCTACCTAGTTCCATACCCGACATGGACTGGTAATCAGGCGAGGGCGGTTTTCCATAAGTAAGCCATCTTATGGGCTTTCCAATCCGCCAGAATAAAATCGGGTTTGTAACAAAATGCTACATGTAAATAAACTATAAAAAGATATTAGTTACAAAATAAAAACACAATATAAAAAAGCATATGATTGCCACCAGGCATATTCTTTTCGAAAAATAAACAAAGCACAAGCATGATATGAAAAATCTGAGTAAATTGGCGCTTTGTGATTTCGGTGTATGGAATTTCTCATTTGACATAATAAATCATTTAATTTTTGATTTATTGTTCCATAATGATATTGGTCTGGCACATGGCAGAAATTTATTAACCCTTTATAGTCTTTTTAAAGTCATCAATGTTGCAATGCTGTCCGGCATGTTTAGTAATGTTTTGAATTTGCAGGCTTCTAATTGCCACATCCATTTGCATTATGTCGAAAACTTGGAAATTATGTAAAGACACAATTGTTACGATACCCAATAAATTGTCGCAAGTCGGAATTATAATGTTTAACTTTTTCTCGCTTTATTCAAATAATTTTAGTTAAATGTATAGACTGTTTACCAGAATAGTTTTCTGTTGCGCAAATTATTTAGAGGCCTTCAAAATGCCTTGCCATATTAATTTAATTTTGTTCAACGTAAGTCATGGTTGCGTTGATTAATAAAAAATAAAAGCATTAGCCTACTACTCTTAAATGCCACGACAATCTGTGGACATGAAATATCTTGTAAACTGCTCGATTATAATTAATTTTGTTTTTTCGTACTCGTAAAATTAAAGCATTACTACTATTTGAAATAATGAACAATTTGATATCAACCATCCTTCAGCGTATTGCTGAAAATAAGAGGCTATGTTGAATTATTAGAAAACATTTGTCTTTTTATCACGTCTCGCATCGATCCAACCATAGTCAAATATTAAATAAGTTGGATGAAGTCGTACCTTTTGTTACAAATTATGACACCCAATAAACTGACGCAAGTCGGAAAAACGAGTTGATTTATTAGGAACAATAATTTATACTTTTTCTCACTTTTAGGCAGATAATTTTGATAATGATAGCTTAATTAAAGGATGTTTTTATATTACACAAAATATTCAAATCCGTGAACAATATCAGCATTTAATTTAATGCCTCGCCATAATAATTCAATTCCTTTTAACGTAACCCATGGTTGCGTCGACATACAAAGAAATAAAAGCACTACACTATACTTTAAAATACCACAGGAATCATTAAAAGATTGCAATCTGTGGATATGAAATGTCCGGTAAATAGCCAGGTTGTAGATAACGTAACAGTTATACAGTATGCAAATTCCTTCATACACTAAAATAACCTTTTTGGTATTTCATATTCAAAAATAATAATTTCGACTGGCTATCCCTGCATTATGCGCTAACAATGCCATCACGTGACAGTGCCAAATTTTAATTTTGCAAGGACGAAGGACAATGTGACATTTGCAGAACTCAACACTTCCAACTTAACCAACACGATGGATTCAAATCATTTGATATGAACAAAACCACAATGCTACAGACAGACTGGTCTAAAGATGGTATTGAATAGCCCTTATTGCAACACACCTGTACATGCCCAAATTGCCAAAGATGCTAGTATTTGCTGAATCAGGCAGCATCTATTCTAGATACTCTCATTTAGAGTAGAAGCCCTCCCTATCACTTGAAAGCGGCTTTAAGCATTGCATGCATTTGATAGTATCCACTGACTATAGACCACTAATTTGCTATATTTTCAGACAGAAGCCTGGATAAAATAAAATAAATCTAAGACTGAAACACCACACACTCGCATGTCACAAGCCCGGATGCCCCATCTCACTGTCCAACATTCACAGCCGAAGCAGACAATGAAGCAATCGATTCTGCCTTGTTTCATTTTTTCACCTTAGGTGACACCTCGCATAAACTCAGGACAGTTGATGAGGATCTGGATTTTAATACCATCACACTATAGCGACATTCAACACAGCCAGCTCAACTTAGATGCACTTTAAGCAGATTGATTGGATCACAGATAAGCAATTTGCAAAGCAGACAAAATATACCAGTCACTCATTCATCAATTACAATCAAAGTTTTTTCAGAACTCAAAACCTTTTGTCCTCTGATCTAAAACAATGATGGGAAGTACGATATCGCCTCTCTGTCAACGATAATATCATCATGCCCACACAAATTGAATCGTGGTACCACTCATCTTTCACAAACCGATTCTAACAAACCAAATCAAGCCAATCAAGGAACATCAGCAAGGGCAAAAAGTTCTATTTACAGGCCTAGCATGAATGCTGCTATAAAAAAACATGCATTACAAAAAAATTGTTGTCAAAAATGCAATAGCATTGCATCACAACCAACCATATAACTATTGATTTTGACCCCTTTCAACAGGTGTGTGGAGATTAATATGTAGGAGAGCATTCATATTTTTCATTATGTTGATATCTTCAGCGGCTGGATATCGATATTTCATTTCCACTGTTTATTAGGGAAGCTGACATGGTTTCCTACCTCTGACAGCAGAAGACTGTAGCTGTTCAGGGTGTCAAAGGCCCATTTTGTTTGTCTAGTTTGGGGAGGCCCACGGGCAGTTTTGAATATTATTTGAATAAAGACATGTAGTTGTATTGACTGTTTTATTATAATGGGAACTCCAGACACATAGGCCTAAATTAGTGAAAACAAGTAATCTATCACTCAGACAGTTCGCTGAGCTTTCACACACAATATGTAAGATGTTTCATGATGAACTCACTCGGAAGAAGTGAGTCATGTGTCGGAATCGCATTTTAAAAATTTGATAGAAATAAAAAAAATAATGAGGGATTGACGTCGACCTGTGGGCGGACAACAAAAAAGATACCTTGGAACTCTATGTTCCAATGTGCCACAGATATACAGAATGCGAAAACGAAGCAGTGTGCAGACCAAGCATTGCAAAAAATCTGGCCACTTGCGAACTCATTGTGACGAACAAGAACAGCGAACACCATCTAGCCAGTCTTAGGAGTCTTCTTGAAACAGAAGAGCCATATGTATAAAGTGTGCGGGAAGCACACAGGGTGGATAAATAGATGACTTTACCCATATCAAACACATAGCTAGTATTGAGATTCGGATCCATAGTCAAATAATAAAAATTTTCACTGTATATGGCCCTGTACAGAGCGGGCCTATGAAACCAGAGCTTTATATACTTTAGTTCGGATATATTGAGCAGCTATTGCAACTCTCACAAATTCTTAATAGTGGGAGACTTCAATATCATCTTCGAACCAATAAACGCTATAAGAAACTTCAACCTCCAATTACCAAAAAATTTTTTAAAACGCTTCGAACCCATAATATTTTCAACAGTTCTCGAAAGAAGTATTTTAAAACGAATCTTCACTTATCATTTCAGATCAATATCTATAATTCATATAACTTGGGTCATTCAATTTCAAAAACATCTCTAACACTGAACACCGTATCTGATCACTTGGTTTGCCCTTATCAAATTATTAATTAAACCGCCGCTCAGGGCTCACTTCAGTCGGCGCCGAACAACCAACTTAGAACTGGTACGGACCAAGGGAATCCGACTGTTTAATTAAAACAATGCAACCCAGTGTTAAAGCGATGTGATTTCTTCCCAGTGCTCTAAGTGAAGAAATTCAACCAATCGCGGGTAAACGCCGAGAGTAACTATGACTATCTTAAGGTGCTGGAGGACGCTTCATACCTCTGCAACATCAGGAGAAGATCGTCAGGAAGAACTGAACAGTCGCTAATAAGACGCAACTCAAAGTCGACAATTCGGAAAAGCCCGGTTACAATTGGCCCAAGCACCGGCCAGGACTATCAAACATTGAAGCAAACAATGGAAGAGGCCGAAATTGCTCGGACCCCAAAAAGACATAGCCAAATGCCTCGTCAGCTAATAAGTGATGCGCATGGATGGATTAACGAGATTCCCTCTGTCCCTGCGGCTATCCGGCGAAACCACATCCAAGGGAACGGGCTTGGCGGAATTAGCGGGGAAAGGAGATACAATCATGTCATTAGTGTAAGGTTTTTATGGCCAGTTATGAGACAAAAGATTACTGACTAATGATATCGCTAATGAGCTCGTCCAAAATATCCAAACAAGAGGTTTTTTTTATTGGAACAACCTGTCACCAGCGACATAATAACAGCTCTATAAAATCACTGCGAAACATTAAATCACCTGGGATTGACGAAATTAGTAAGAAATTATACCATACATAACTTTGTGAAACACTATAAAAATATAGTTCACACAATCAAAAGCTTTTATATAAAAAAAATGACGAATCAGAACTGAAAAATTACCGACCCACCACAACCCTTAATTAATATAGATGAAATGCACAAGATGCTGCAAGGGATCGATATCAGACAGGGGCGCAGCCACGGGTTACGGAGTCGCAATTCACCTAAGGCTCTCACTAACAGACACAAGTGATAAATGTGAGAAAGCTTTGTTTTATGGTGTTCACTTTTTCTGCGCCCATCATTTGTGTTCAATTCCTAATTTTGCATGGAGTGCGTCAAGAGATTTTAGGTGAAAATATTATTTTGACCCCATAGAAAAACCATTATTGCTGTTTTTTTAATAAATAAGCAGCATCGAGTATTCATACAATGACAAACTTGGTCTTTTTTAATTATGAGACGAGAATAAAACAGACATGATAGAAAATTAAATGCATAAAAAAAGTCTATCATCAGCTTCATAAATATTCTAATCCTGGGGTCAGTAATGATAATATTGTTTTCTTTAAACTGGTACCGTAATTTAGGAACTGTGATATGGAAGATCACATCAGACTCAGAAAACAAAAATCAGAATAAAATTTATTTGTGTTGTGAATTCACTCCTTATATAATAGCTGCAGTTAGCATTTTTGCTGATGTGAACTCACAGTTCTGCATGAAATATGAAAGTCAAACTTCGATGGCCGCCGCTGCGTGAGAATTAATACTTGTGTATAAAAAAGGTTCTTTATTAATACAGTTTCAGACTTCAAGAAATTTCCTAAAGGTGTATAATAGTTTTCCGATATCCGTTGAAAATGTTCGAATATAAAATCATTTTTTTTAATGGACGACATGCAGCATGTAGATGCTTGAAATTGGCAAAAATATTCACTAACGTCTGGCAAGGGAAAGCGAGCTACCCGCCGATCTGGAATTTAGTCAACAGAACTACACACAATTTTTAGTTTGTGAACACATTGCGACACCGTGGGTATAAAATATCCTGGCTGCGCCCCTGCTATCAGAGGAGATCCTACAAGCTGACTAAGCCAAGACATGGTCGCTGTTCGGATGAGATTTTTAAAATACAGATGCAATCAAATGCAGCCCACCTGACCTATACCTCAAAAATGCAGTGGCTGTAAAAGCAATGAACACAATTCATTAAACCAGAGGAAACTACATTGCAAAGCATTCTGCAAAACATGAGAGAAATGTAGCATGACGAATCACTTTGCAACAGTGTGTCAACAGAAGAATTCTGCAGTGGAGTTAGCAGCATCTGCTAACCACTCTGAACAGAGAAACAACATAACAGAGACCATAATAATCAATGCCACCACAAACGCCCATGATGGTTATCTACGCCACAAACATATTTCTACATATCCTGACAGTGGGGCCAGCATATGCCTTGCATGATTAGCCCATTTAAATACATTCGTTTCACAACAGTGTAATCTAACACTATTTAAGAAATTTGTGCAAACAGTAGAATACTTCAGACTGGCCTGTCACGGCTCGGTGGTGGGGTGGAATTCGCATCCCATGCGGAGTGGTAATGTGTGAAAGAATTGCTGGACTCCTCGCCGCCGCAGGATGGCTCATGTTACCGCTGGTTGGTTATGGCTTCCTCCACCATCAAGTCCATGCTTCCGAAAACAAAATAACTGGCTAACTAATCCCATACTCGACATGAAATGGTAACCGGAAAAGAGGCTGTGGTTCGCCAGATTATTAAACCGTCTTTCCCCTACCCTGGGATAAATATGTGAATCTTATCTATACTTCCATGCCACTATTTAATTCTCTACTAGGCAGCAAGTTCACAAACAAAACTGTATTTTTCTCCCAAAATTATACCTGAAACAGAGATACATGCATTGAACCTAACATCCTTCCCAATTACGATGAATACCATCCAATCACTATCATCAGGAAAATAATTTTCATTATCATTTAAGGTAGGACAGAACAACTCTGTTCACAGCTACTTTGATTAACAAACACAACAGACCCCAACCCCCAGTACGCTAACCTTTATAGCTATCTGAAAACAATCTATGTGAAAAACTAAAAACCTATCAAGGATCCTTAGCCAAAAGCCCTTTTAACAAGACTGGTGCTTTCCCTCATAGAATGAGGGGAACAACTACCTACCTTATAAGGAAACTGCACTAGTGTTATATAAAGTGCTTTGAGGTGTCTAGATTATTATACATACTGTTTTCAGATAGCTAAAATGGTAAGAATACTGGTTGTTCGGGGTGAGGGGGCCGTTGTGTTCGCTGTCTAATGCAGCAGTGAACAGTCCTACCTTGAATGATAATTTTATCATTTTTCTGATGATAGTGATTGTCTGACATCCATTGGAATTGGGAACGATGTTGAGTTCAATGCATGTATTATTGCTCTGGTATAATTTTGGGACAAATATACAGTTTTGTTCGTGAACGCGGCGGTGTGGCTCAACGGGCTAAGCGTTAGGAATACGCTCGCCACCGCACCTCTAATTACTCTGCGTGGGTTCGCAGGTTCGAATCCCATGCAGGGATGGTTATGTGCGAGAGGATTGCTGGACTCCTCGTCGTCGTTGGGTGGTTCACGTAACCGCTGGTCGGTTACGGCTTCCTCCACCACCAAGTCCATGCTTCCGAAAACAAACAATACAGTAAAAACTAATCCCATACCCGACTTGGAATGGTAACCGGACGATAGGCCGTGGTTCGCCATATGGATAAGCTGTCTTATCGGCTTTCCTCTCCCCCGGGATAAATATGTAAATCCTATCCTATCCTAACTGGCCGACTCATCAAGAATTAGACGGTGACATGGAAGTGACAGGCCAGTCGAAAGTTTTTGTCTGTTCGCACAATTTCTTACACTATGTTAGATTACATTGTTGTAGACCAAACATATAAAAAGGGCTAATCCTGCAAGACATATACTGGTTACACTGTCTGGATATGTAGAAATGCATTTGTCGCGTAAGATGACCATCATAGGCAGTTATGATGACATTGATTAAGATCTCTGTTATGTTGTTTTCTGTTCTGAGTGATTGACAGATGCTGTTAACTCCATTGCAGAATCCTTCTGTCAACACACTGTTGCGAAGCGATTCGTTATGCCACAATTCTCTCAGGTTCTGCAGAATGCTTTGCAATGTAGTTCTCTTCTGATCGAATGAACCGCTTCATTGCTTCCACAGTCATAGCATTTCCAAGGTTAGGTGCAGCGGTGGGATTCAGCCGGTTCACAGCGGTTCTATGATACGTCCCAAGGAATTTTATGAGATCAGCGAACCGGTTAGCATTACTGGTTACTGGTAATGACTTTTTGTAACAGAACCGGGTGAAAAATTTAACTTTTGTGATGGAACCGGCTGACAAAAAAAATTGAATCTGGTTAGGTGAGCTGCCTTTGATTGCGTCTCTGACCTCGAAACTGATTGATGATCAGTGCTAGAAAGAATATAGAGTCTTGGACATAGTCAGCTTATAGTTGAAAGTGAAATTCAAGTCTTGTCCACGTCCACTTGTGGTTGACTTATCTTTGTCTGTGGATTTATTAAGACTTTAGCATTAGATCTTCGTCAGTAAGAACTACATGTGTGGGGTGGCACTCTCATATGGTGGATGAAATTACTCAATACAACACGGTAGTTGTCATTAATAACAAAAAGACATCCACAGTTGTTGAGAAATTCACGGAGCACTGGATTAGAATATTTGGAGGACCCAACCGAGTACTTTCCGATCAATGTGAAGAACTCAATTGGACAAAAATTCATCTACTCCAGCATATTTTTACGGAGCAATGGATTATGTCATAAAAGACTTATTTTTGAATTTCCTCTTATTATTAAAGTGAAAGATGGAACTGATTGAGAATCAACACTTTACTAGGAAGTTAGCGCTAAAAAATAACTTATCAATAGTAAGGTTTCAGCCCTAATCTACTTGTTATCGGTAGAAACATATACCTACCATTTATTATTCGTTCTATTCTTTCAAAACGAGTGACTACTAGAGCGTATGTTGCAAAACTTATAATAGCACTCCATATTGCTTGCAAAGCATTTATTGAGTCTGAGTCATCTGAAGAAGATTTGAAAGGTATTACAATAATGAACAAGGGAGCTAGTTGGTGCTCTCACAAATGGAGAGTGTGTGTATCACAATATAGATGTTCTAAGAATTCCCCTGTTGTTACTTGTAGCATGGAAAAAATGGAAGTTGAAAACCACTGACATGTATAATAATAAATAAAGCATTCCTGCTGTTAAAGAGTTTTCAAGATTACATCACATAACAATGTCAACACTACCATTTGTACAAAATGTGGCTCCTAAATGAACTACAGAGAAAAACTAATTGCAGAATGAATCAACCCTACTGGGGTGATACAACCAGTGTGCGAGAGAACTACCAGAACTTCCCCGAGAGAACAACAGTTACGAACATTACTTCTCTAAAATACCATCTGTTGACATAAGAATACGAGATAAACATGCCTAATTGTATTTAGTTTTGATTAGTTCTCTAAACTACCATCTGTTGACATAAAAATGTGAGATAAACATGCCTAATTGTATTTAGTTTTGATTATTATTTTTGCGATCTTTCAAATTCGATATTGCGCTAGAAAAATCTCAAGATCTTCAATAAAATTTATTGAAATATCTTCTTCTACCATTTATCCATTAGTAAAATTAGTTTCAACAACACAAACACACAAAAGTATCATTTCTAGATACAATGGTCACCTAATAACTAACAAACTGAAAAATTCATTCATTTTGAATCTGAATCATTCCAAACCAACACACACACCAATATCTTTTACATCCTGCAACACAAAGGTTTCTAACCAAAAAATTCCCATGGGCTAGCAGTGAGAATTAGACAAAGATGCCCAACTACAGACTTCTTTGAAATGGTGAAACTGTCATAAAACATTTACAGTACAGAATTACTAAAAATATCGTTTAAATAAATCTATCGAGCAATCAAGTAATGGAAGCTTTTTTGAGTATAAACAGGAATTTGCATACAATAAACGATAGAATAACTGTAACCTCCAAACTGGCTGATAATAAATTTAGACCTTTTTCAATTTGCTAATTTCCGGTTGGATACATTCAATTGCAAGCAAGACCCATGACAGTAAAACCATCACTACACAAAAAACACAATCACTTTTGTTTTAGGAGCAGGGTGACAAATACAATATTTTAGAGGCCAAATCTAATGTAAATCGCAAAGACTTCAAATGTCTACAGCACACATTATACCATGTTAAAATATTCACTGAAGTTCAAACAATTATTTTAAGTTATTTTCTTTAAATAAATCAAATAAATTGATTTAGCTAAATCCACTTGTTTTTCTCATACTTTCGACAATTCATTTTCAATATTACTTCTTTTTAAATTGCCAATCAGCCTTGAAAATTCAGTCATGTTTTTCCATAAGTATATCTTATACAGACTCGGTTCTATTCAGCGAGGTGGCGCTAAAGAGTATGTCAAACTCGAATGCCCAAAAAATTGTAAAAAAAAACCTTGAGTTTGAGTGTTTTTACATCTAAGAGAATGTTAGGCACTAATTATAACTAATTAATTTTAATAATTTTTGCCTAACTTGTTTGTTTCAGCGTATAGATAAACTGAATTATACAACCAAATAATGTTCATATTCGCAACACACCCTTTGGGAATTGCTGCTGTAGACATTAACTGTAAATATCCAAATATATCAACACTTTCAGTACCTGAATTTGACAGCTAAAAGACGTTGTCGTCTTTTTCATATCATGCAAGTGCTTTATCCTCATTCGACTTCGCTTATCTGCTTCTCTCCTTATTTTTCGCTCTTTAATCTGAAAAATATATACTTTAAAAACATTCAAAAATACAGACATTTTTGCAATTCTGGGTGCAGATATTTTATTATTCCCATCTCTTGAAAATGAAAAACGGTTACACAACATCCCGGTCTCTAAAATACATGCAAAATTATACAATCAATTATTTTCAATATAGTCAATTCTTTATTCTGCACATAATACAGTAACCATGATTGTGGAGTTTACATTGTTTCGCATCCAGCTTCCAAATTCAGATTTTTAAATAAGGTTGTGAGTCAAAGTTTTGAAAAAAACTGAAACACCTCTACAGCCTGACAGCACTAACCATTACCATTCTGCCATTTTAAAAAGGTTCTACGTAATCTCTGAATCTGATAAAAATTTATTATTAATCAGTTTATCCAGTCAACATTTAGTCAAGTTAGGAGCTTGAGTTGGAATCCCGGAATCTATTTTTTTTGTTTAACCTGGATCTGACAGACAGAGTCCTGGAGTTTTACTGGAAGACACAGGCAGACAGGGCCGGAATTCTGATGAACTGGATGTAAACTTCTAATTTTAAATGGAAAAATCGAAGATTCAGAAAATTAGAACATTCGGAACATATAAGGACTCCTGATATACTGATATACAAACCAATGAAAACAAATACTGTTTCAAATTTGATTCAAAATATTTTATTTACATATACATGCTGACATACCTCTTCCACAATTTCACTTCCGCGTCCCATTTTTGATATTCTGATATTATGAAATGTTAATAGTAAGATGAGTACAGTAGTATGCAGGTATGATAAACTAGAAAAAAAAGTAATTTCATACGAAATTAGCAACAATCCAAGAACTTTTACAGAACTTATCAACTACCGGTACCAGACTACACAAATTGAAACCGGCAGTAAATTAACTTTCGGAAATTCATCAGAACCCAAGGATATTGGCACCATAAATTTATACAATCATACTCTATACCGAAATTTCAGAAATATAAATAAAACTGACGGTAGCGAAACAAGTTAAATATCCATCGCCATACAGCCATAACTGAAAACCAACAGCCTGAGCGAAAATAAATGCCACGTGGCGAGGGTCAGCAAAAACTCCGTTTTCCCGGGGAAAAAATGTTGTGTGGCGGGAAATTTTTTCATTCTCACGTCACAAATAGTTTTACCGAAACCGCTGAGACGAAACCGAGTGAGATCGATATATCTGCAATCCAATGTCATACTTGCGCGATGCTATTCAATTCTATTTTCGGTTGTTCAACTCGTGATTCCCCTGGAGTGCAAAATCTTACTTTTTCGCCCGTTTCGACTGAATTGGGGAAGGCCCAAATTACCTTTGCTTTGACCTTGTCATGGACGGACCTAACTACGACGACCAGTGGTTCTCAGCCTTTTTTAGTTTTTGGACGGTAACATTTCGGAATTAATTTTGCGTAACGGTGAACATTCAAAGTCAACTCAAAAATTGATAAAATAAAACATGTAATTACGAATTAGTTACAACGAAAGTCTGGAATTTAAACGGTTGTATTTGGAGGGCAATGAAAACGTTACTGATGCCTCGTGAATATATATTATATATATATATACCTGCTTAGGCCCCGTCTATGAAAATCCAAGTATAATGCACTAAATACGCTCTTTGTTAGGTATTCAAAACATGCATTCTGAGTTCTTACTGGATCACTCAAACTGAAATTCAGCATCATGTTCACAAGATGGTGACTTACTTTACCCGTGATTAATTTCAGCATTGATGCTCAAGCAACTGATTGCATATGCAAATGATGATTGGAACAATCCAAACGCAACCATGAAGAAAATAATAGGGGATGATGTCCCTCACATTTGCTTATTTGCTCGCCGACACATCAGCGTAGGAGACGAAATCCGATACGACTACCATTACCCAAACGCACCTTGGCGTAGAATAAAGTGGTCTATCGGCCAGAGTAAGTGATCTTTCCACGTTACGTAAAACCTGACTTTATATTCATAACTTAGTCATGAAACATATTCATAACTTAGCAGAAGAAAATGCTGAAAGTGACTTCGACGATGCTATGACAGGATGTAACTAAAAGTGTTTTCTATTCTTGTTGATTGTTATTAATTCAGTAGCAAATAAATATCGATACATGGCAATAAACCAAATTGTGACAATATATGTCTGCAATAGAGAATAGCGCTGGTATCTGCGCATACTTGTCTAGAATTTCTGAAACTGTGCTTCACTGTCATTTTAGCATTGAAACTTTTGAGCATAAAATTAAAAAAATGATTATACAGAACTTCGATGTATAACTTTGTAGTGATAATGAACCACCCCATTTACTTTATCCTGTTATTTTAGTAGTAGGAACTAATTGAATTACATCAAATTTATTTGACTGGATCAAAACATTTTATTATTAAAATTCTAGATGAGTCTACAGATTATGTCCCAGCATCTTCAGAGTCAGTTTCAATAAGCGATTTGAGTGAATCCAAAGAAAACCATAGGAATAACAAAGACGATAACTGTTGTAAATCGAAGCCAAAAAAGCATTTGAATAAAGAAATGCGATTCAAAGGGAAACAAGCAGAAGAAAAAGAATTCCATGGCTTTGTATATTCTGCGGGGAATTTATTGTCAAACTTAAAAGACATCTGTCCACAATAAATAAAGAGGAGCCGACAATATGCGAAATATTGTCGCTCCCCTTTGCAAAGAGGCAGCAAGAATTTGATCTGTTAAGAAAAAAAGGAATCTTTCAATACAACATGAAAATGTTAAAGGACCAAAGCCGTGGCAGTATGAAAATTTGCACTAACTTTTCCAGCTTCTTCCAAAGAAAAACATTTCATACACACCATCAAGCGAATGGATTGGGGTTGGTAACGTGATATACATATATACAGCCAAAAATATACATATAGCGCCAACGAAATATGCATATAGCGCCAACTAAATATCCATATACAGCCAATTAAAAATCCAAATACAGCCATTTAAGTGATGTACAAATACTGCCAAGTCATATGCATGTACAGTCAATTGGATATACATATGATATAATAAGTGTGTTAGGGTTAGGGTTTTAAAAATAACTCTCAGAAACTCCAAAACGGCTTTTGATGGAGCTACTTACAATAAGTGTAAAATATATGTAATAAAATATTGTGATATTAGTATGATTTAGTCTCTAGTGACAAGTAAGGCTCTACATGTTATTTGTTCGAAGCTTACAATGCCAGCCTCTCGTGGTGCACAAATACATACAATAGGTTGCAATCCATAATGCCATAAGATAAAGCCCCACAACAGCTGATTGTGATAACATGCGAAATGTGTCGCTGCCAACGACGACATTGAAAATCTCTTTTGGTTATTCGTTTTTTTTTATTTGGTTTTCTTTGGTTATTTTGTCAACAAACTAATCAAATTAAAGTTTGGTGCAAACTATCATTACTCACATAAGTCACATTACATATTGAGTATTCGAGAACGCATCGCCAGATTTATGTTTATATGAGGAGACCATAGTTGACGCATTAGAGTAGTGTGCTTACGCTTACAGAAACTCCATAACGGCTATTGATTGAAATGTAAAAAATGACTTGCAACTAGCGTAAAGTAGATATAATATTGATATGGGCATCTTTCCATGATATGAACATCATTCAGCGGTAAGCCTTTACAATTTGCCCGTGCATAATAAGGCATGAAGTTGCCGGTGCATGTGGTTCAGGAAGGAATTAAATTAAAAAATTGAATCCAAGCTATCAGTTAGTTAAATAAAGAAACGATTCAACTGAAAATGTCATTTATTATATGCAAAGACCAGAAAAATATGAAATGCCATTGACATGAGAATGAAACGGTAGTAATGCTGAAATAGGTTATATATGCAACAATCCTGGCAAATAAAAAGCATAGTAATTTAGATGTCGTAAAGCAGTGGTTCTTGAATCTTTGCGCCTTTGTAAAAACTCCCCGCGTATGCGACGCACTAGTGAGAAAATATTTGAAAACAAAATAATAAAAAACACTGAAAATCAAGTTTGGTTAGCTTTATAAGACGTGAGGACTTAGCAATGTTATGATATAGCTCTTAGATGAACCGTTTGTATTGTTTTTAGCACAAGCTGAATATTCGTTATTCAAGAAAATTCACAAAATTCTCGGATTCACTAAATTGAACTAATCTTACACTGAACTCAGAAAGTAACATTGTGGTTTGATTTCATCAGTAACTATTGACTACAGTTATGTAATAGTTTATTCAAATATGCATACCTACAGTCAGTAGAGCATGACTTGCCAATTAAATATTTGTGCGACGCAAAATTAAAATGACTCGTCAGTGCGCCGTATCGCACCATTCGAAAACTCCTGTTGTAAAGAAATAAGATAATATTTTAGAGCATTAAAATGGCACAACATTATATTCTACAAAATAAATGACGACAAGATTGTATAATTACACAATTTAATTGTCAGCTTGTACTTGCCACTTGATTTCGAGAAAAGTATTTTCATTACATGTGAAAATATTAAATATCCCATCATACTGACTTATTAAGAACTGGCTTGTCAATTATTGGAAAACACTGCCACTGCTCGGGTAACATTTTTCGATTCTATTTAACATGCCTTAGAATGAATCTCCCACATTTTTAGAATTCCTTTGCATGTGCTTGGCTGGCTATTTTTACCGGCACCATGACATGGGCCATTTCATGCATAATCGTGTGAAAGATTACTGAAAGATCTAGCCGGTCTGGCTCCAAAATTAAAATTATGAATTTGTCCAGGTCGATTTTATACGTAACGCCCGTCATCATTGTCATCAGTGGGCAAGGTTGTATATTCCAGTGTAGATTGACACTACCATCGGTGTGTCATGGTGGGATGATATAGCATCTTGCCAAGTTTTCAATTCCGCCATTTTTTTTGAATCTTCAACTGAATAAGTACGACAATTCCGACATTTCCAGGTCTCACGCTATCCAAGTTGAGCAGCTGTGGGGTATTATGATATCATAGATTGGCGCCTATTGGATATTTATCAAGAACTACGTGCACAGGCAGTTTCATGTTTCATATATTCCACCTTACGATTCCACCAAACATTAATTTAATTATTTTGTGGACAGATTATTGCCAATAGCCGAAGAATAGTTTTTTCAAATAAGATTTTCAGCCATCACATTTCTCGTATTATCAACGATCAGCTGTTGTGGGGCACTGTGACATCATAGTTTGGCGCCTATTGGATATTGGATTGGCGCCTAACTTCACACCGGCGGTTTTATGTCTTATGTTAAATGATGCTCATATCATGATATTTTATTCCTTGTACTTTACGCTTGTTACAAGTCATTTCTCATATTTCAATCAAAAGTTGTTTTCAAGTTTCTGTAAGTGTAACGGTAGTCGTCTCATCCTACTAAATACAGTGACGATTCGTCTTAAATTGAACAAACTGCAAGATGTGTAATGATAGTTTTTGCCAAACGTCAATTTGATTAATTTTTAGGCAGTTTATTTCCAATAGCCAAATAATAGTTCACTGAAAAAAGATTTTCAGCCAGCAGATTTCTCACGCTATCAAAGATGAGCCGTTGTGGGGTATTATGACATCATAGATTGGCTCCTATTGGATATTTATCAAGAACTACGCGCACAGGCAGGTTTATGTTTCATATATATATAATTTAGTCTAAAGAATATTATATTCGTCAAAACGAATGTTTTGTTACTATAATTTAGTGAAGCGTCGCGGGCCAGATTATAGTGCTCCGCGGGCCGGATCCGGCCCGCAGGTTGCCGACCCCTGCACTACATGGACACATGTCTATTAGCAAATAACTTGCACCAAATTGTTCGACCTTTCTCGAAGTGTTGGTATTAGCTTTTACGTAATATCATCAAGAGGCTCGTGGGCGGGGCCCCATGGCCTGCATTCTATTTTCTCATGCGTGATATGGGCCACTTGTTAAAACATCACATGCAGAGCAGAGTTCAACGCCAGGAAGTCAAGCAATATTAAAAACATTGCTACATGCTGTCAAGCTCGCTTGCAGCAGCTTGAGCTCATTTCGCTAAATTAATTAGCCAAATGGTGCTCACCAAATGCTAGGAAAAATAAAAAAAATGACTGTTACCAACGATTATAGCTATCACAGAGATGTAGAAAAGTGGAGGCAAATAATATGGACTGCCTTTGCATCTTTGTATATATATTGACAATCTGTCGTTCGATTTTGAGTTGCCATATCGGGGAAATTTTTCAGTTCCAAAAATTGGACGCGGTACAGTGGACACATAAATTATAGATAACGTCATTTATTAGAATGTCGTTGAAAACATTGCAACACTAATTACTCGTGGATCGATGTCAACATCAACATTCCCTCTAAGAGCTTGCTTAGTTGCGCGGAATAGAAGGCCATGTGAGCTCCAAAAAAAGGTCTGCGCCGAAAAATGGAAAAGACACAACATTTTAAACGAACACAGAATTGTCAATACTTATGCAGTGCGCGGCAGAACAAAAGTAGGCGCGGGGATTCTCGGCCAGCTGCGCGGCCGCACAGCTTAGAGGGAACGTTGGTCAACATTAGGGATGGCGGAATCGACTCTGGATTCGATTCCAGAATCGATTCTTTGTGGAATCGAGTAGAATCGATTCCTAGGGTTTAAATTGGATTGCAAACAAGGTAGGCTATAACATTTTGTGACAAGTTCCTCACATATATATATATATATGTATAAACTCATTACTCATATGTGGAGTTGCCGCAACGCCGCAAACTTAATTTAAATTTCTGCAATGTCCTTCTCGCTCGTTTTCGCGGGTTAAGGGCACAAGCCACATTTGGACCATTTCATGTATATTTTCTCCTCCTTTTTGCGTTGATTATCATTTTTTACTTGGAACAAGCGGCATCAAGAAAAGTGAAAAACCTAATGCAGTTTGACGTAGAAAATTTTACATCTCAGAGATGGAACAGTCCGCAGCCCAACAGACCGGAATAGCAAAAAAATAAAAATAAGAAAGCATTTATTAAAAATCTGATCAATAATGGTATGGGTATCTCTGAAGTGACTGGCGGTGACATTGATGAATTGACCAGGGAGTTAGTTGAAGGCTTCAGCTTAGATATCAAAATATTTGAATGACAAAACTCTTTCCATACCTGCGACCTACAAAGAAATAGTGCGATGGTGGCAACAAAACAAAAAAACGTATCCAAACATCGCGGTTGTCGTTCAAAAGTAGCCTACCTCCGAGTCCCAGCAACATCCACTGCACCAAAACGAGCATTTAGCTCAGAGAACTTCCCGTATCCAAATTTTGATCGAGCTTACAGGAAGACATGTGAACGAATTGAACTTTTTATTATGACAGTAATTTTTTGGATACAAAGTGGAAATTCTGATCGTTGTGTTAATATATTTTTATTAAAATTCATTTTCTTGTTTTTGTTATGAAAAAATATCTTTTATCATGGACTAATTCTAGGAAATTTTCAATGGTTGAAAATTGTAATTTTCCACTAGAAGGCTATTACGTTTATTTATTTTGAAACTTTTTGTGGGCTCCAATGGATTCGTTTTTTTGTGCGATTTTGTCTACTGTGAAATATTGAAAACCCATAATACTCAGTTTAGACTTTCGTGTCCATATATTTGAACATCGCTCACTTGTTTGATTTGTTAGTACTGTTTACGTGTGTATGTTTTCTAAGCTATGTCGAGGAATCGAGATTCGGAATCGGAATCGAAAATTTAGGAATTGGATAAGAATCGAGTACTTGTAAGTACTCATACTCAGCATCCTCAGTCAACATAAGTCTGCGGATATGGTTTCTCCCTAAAACACGTGAAATCAAAGCATTGATCTGTTCTAAATGACACCCATGTAAATGAACTGCTTCGCTTGGCTACAACGACATACAAGCCAAATTTAAAGAGGATTTTTAAATCAAAGCAATGCCACTAAGTAGCATGCATGACAATGAATGGCTTGTAAATTTCTATCATTATCGAGCTGGTTAGTGACTTTTGCAATAAACTAGCATTCTGGCACAGTTAAAAAAGTATATATATATATATCTGATGTTCATGTGTGTTCTTGTTGTAATGCGGCTCTTCGCAGTAATAAAGTACGGCATGTGGATCTCGGTTTCTGACCGGTTGGCCACCCCTGGTCTAACCCTTACCTGCTACACATACCACGTTCCGGTGTCCGCCACCTTGGTTCACATACTTCGGGAGTACCCTATTTTCTTCGATAGGCCTCTTTTCGTAAAATTCACACAACAATTTTTTTAAATTTTACTACGTCGATTTCGCCAGTGCACCACTGCGAAATAAGCTCAAGGCAAGTAAACCTATAACGCCATTAGTAATTAATCAACTGGAATTTTTCTATTTACTTGCTTGAATATTTTACGCCATCATCTTGTTGTGATAGTCACAAAAAAGTATTGAGTTTATAATAGAAATTTATTTTTTGTTTGAGTTGGCGCTTGACTGTTACGGAAAATCATAGCAGTAGCTGTGTCTTTTATTCACGAATGAAATAATTTACCGGTGTCGGAAACCGTGATAAACAATCTTCCATATTATTAAGGCGGAAAAGAATATCACCAGTAGGGAAACGGCACTTTAAATCCAGTTGGAATATAAATTTTTTATACGACATTCGCGCCTTTTGCTCTGAAACACGGCCTCATACAAACAGCTACTGATATCTTATACGATATTTAATGGAGCTACCAATATTTGTAAGGACGGAAATCCATCTGGTTTTGACATTTTCTACCCAATTTATTACATTTTCCAAAGTTATGTTAAAAAAAATATCGTTTTGATTATGTAGAAATGCCACGACTGTCGATATAATTAGTATTTCAACGGAGAAATAAAATACTGAGACACCACTAACAAGCTGGGTCGCCACCCCGGCGTATGCAATGACAATTTTTCTGATATTTTATTCAACACGAAACCGACACAAAAGCAGTATAAAAATACAATTCGAGAAAAATCAACATTGTCTGTTGCCGATAATCGCTTAACAACTTCTGCATTAGCCAGAATATACGTCGCAAGAATCAATAGCATTCATGATATAGGGATAATGGATGGAAGGGATACCTCATTTATGATAACTCATGGAAATAATCACGCTGGAAAAAAATATTAGCGATTAAAATAACTTTTTCGTCCTTGTAGAAATTTCCAACGAAAGGAAGTATCCGACCTTCAGTGCTCTGGCCTCATTTCCGACTAGATTAAAACTATTTGAATATATGACCATCGCTGTTATTATTTGATAGCAATATTCGACCACCCATAAATACTTTTATTCAGTAAATTCGTTTGGATTTCAATGAGATATATCTATAAAAACCAATTCCTGAACTAAATAACTCATGAAACAACTCGCCGTATAGTCCTACAAAAACGTAATGCGGTCGTTTGTAGAGAAGTTGTACTCCCCTGATCTATGGTATTAGTATGTTTGATTTCCGAAGTCAGAATGATTTTTTTGAAGTGAGCGTTTGTACTTTTTTATGGGGGTAGTACTTACTTCTTGAAAGCTGAAATAGCTTTTCAAGCCTGAAAACCTTCCAATGGGAAAAACCTAGTGTCGCTACACTGTAATATCCGTTGAAACTTAATATCAAAGAAATAGTAAAATAATTTCAGCTCTGTTACTCGAACAATATGAATGCAAAACAAATAATACAATTGACAACGAAGACTTCTACGCAAATGGTAAAGTAGGCTGTTGGGAACCTCTATGCAATTAGGAACTTCATGAATTGCATATCCTATGCTGGTATAATCTCGCTTTAGATTTCCTTTTCGTATGGAGGAAACATAAATGGTTTCTCGTGTTTTTAAACACTCAAAGTTGGTGCTGCAGTAGTCCAACAACTTTTTCTTTTAAATCATTATGAGAGCGAGTATTTTGTGGAAATTTTTGAGATTTCCGCGGTTAGAGATTCGAATTTTAAAGGTTAGGCGTCCCATCAACACCAGGTTAAATAAGGGAACCACAACAGGAGCAAGCTTTCTACTAAAGGAGAAGATCGGGCCCTTCAATATGCGTGTTCTTCTTCAGTACTATTAAACGTCCTTCAGAGGAGTGAACCACAACTGATTCCCTCAGCAGTGATCAAATAAGCGCACAATATATTGTAATGCCATATGGTTATTGTAAAGCTGTACAATGGAATTGAATTGTTCCAAATACATTTATAATGAAAGCTAAACCTAAATTTTATACAAGTATACAATTGAAATCCAAATTGGAATTTTTCAGCATTTCTTTTCAGCATTTTGATAATTTGACGACAGTACAGTTTAGTTAATCAATATTGAAGTATCGAACTCAAAGTCTCTCTTTCTGAACTAGTGAAGTCAATTTCAGAGTAAGTCGGCTGATTCTGTAAAAAGGTTCCTCTGTATTAAAGTTAAATAATATTTAAAATGTTTATAACTCATACTGAATGACCGGGACATTTATGTTTACCCGACGGGACGGCGGGTTTTCGGTTATCATGAGCATGGGCATTTTTATTAACAAGGGATTTTTGTAACGTTTCAATATTTTTTGACATGATAAGCATGGTCAAAGTTTATAAAACAAGTTTTTTCAGAACGTCAATGAGTGTGGTGTTTCCAATTGTATCTCTTTCTAGACCAGTGGTGGCAAACCTTTTTTTCTGAATGAGTGGAATGATATATTTTTAATATAAAAAAGAAGAGTGTAGCCATAGAAATTTGAGCAAGTCTGCCTTACTGTTGCATCGGCAAGTTTTACAATCCTTGTATTGCCTAGTTTTTAGTAGATGCAGCACTTATGTCTGAATTATGGCGATTTCAGGTACTCTATTTCCTGAAATGCTAATGCGTGTGGTTTCATGGTTTCAATAAGTTTGTGAGAGAGTTTCGCTCAGAGAAAATTATACTTCCATCGACTTTCAACCTGGCTCATGTCACTATCATCCATCTATCGGCATTTTCATTTCAAGTTTTGTAGGCGTTGATTCTAGTCCGTTAATAAACCCTCCTGGAAGTAAAATATATATATATATATAAATTGGGAAGATACGCGATTCTAACTTTGATAATTCGGAATTTTTGAAATCAGCTGTGTGTGAGGAAAGAATGAAAAATAGCATTGAGTTGTCGGAACTAAACAAACCTTATGAGCAGAGCCATTATATAACGGCTCTGTTATGAGGAACAAAAAATTTGGCGTTATTTATCAGGGAAGAAAAAAAAAATACTTTTTGGATGCACTTTCCCGTTATCTCAGTTAAAGTATAAGTGCTTCAGCAGTTGTGAAAAATATTTCAATCTATCTTTTAGATCTGCAGAAAACAGCAAGTTTCGCTTTTTCCAATGATTTGTTTTTACAATCTTATAATTTATTGATTAAAGTTTTCTAATGAAAAATTCACAAATCATTCAACCACGTAGCATTGCTGAACTATGGATATGATCCCATTGATTTTCATTCAAGAGAAATTTGTGTCCAATCAGTCATGCGTTTCGCTGTTTGCATCCACCTTTCGGTGAGTTACATTCCTGCAAACGCACAGAGCCGTGCAGAGCGACGCAATCTATGAGATGGAATTAGTTTTGGGGGACTAAAAACAAAATTTTGCCATCTCAGTCTTTTTTCTTTTTTTCTACTTTAAGCCTTTTCAAGAGAACAGACAATCCACTCGCTGACGTTTTTAGCCTTAGTCCACTATGAAACTTTCATAACGAGTGAATGTGCCTTCTCAATCTTGACATGGACCGCATAGACCAGACAGTAATCACACGGCATGAATTCGGCAACATTGTTTATTAAATATGCAGGAAAAGCAGATATAGACGGCGCTGGAAGGAGATTTTTACAACTAAATTGGGTCCGCAAATTGTGAGAGACGAACCGAAATAAACAGAAAATATCGATCGCGGAACATGATAAAATGGTCGAAATCTGGTTAGACAGCTCTGGAATAAGAAACAAGCGACAATGAAAGCTCAGACGATGAAGATGTTTTAAAAAAGCGAATACAGTTACAGAAACACTATTAGACAACTTAGAGCAGGGTGGTCCAAATCCAGGCCACATGTGGCCCGCGGCTTCATTATCTGTGGCCCGCGTCGCATTCGGAGAGTAATCAAAAAATCTCATTTAGCGTTGTTTCGTCATAAAATTACCTAGAATAATCTTTAGACATATTGTTACGTCACTAAGGTCACTGAATCGACTAATGTTATGGATAGCTGAGGCAACTAGCGATGTTGATGTTCTTGGCAGTCTTGATGTTATCTGGCTTTCTATCTTTTTGGTCGAGAATATATGCTAACAATTTTGGTATCGTAGAAAACTTGAAATTGAGTGCGGATTCTATTAGTTTTGGTTGATTACGCCTTGGCTTACCATACGTCCTGTTTTATGCGGGACAGTCCCACTTTTAACGTCTTGTCCCGGCGTCCCGACCGGTCAGACAGAAGTCCCGCTTTGGCGTTTAGACAGTCAGCATAATACAGGAATATTAGCAATGTTCTCGATACTGTTGTTACTGTGTAGCTGTAGCATGCTTATTGAAGGGGGATGTGTGGTTTTGTTTGTTAGCGGATAATTGTTACAACTTGTTATGTGTAAGCCCCGTGCGACAAAAGGGTGCTTAGCATTAAAGTAAATTCCTTTCTATTTTTCGAACTGAAACCGATATTTAGACAGGCAGCGCATGAACTCTCGATGACAATATTGTGGTCAATGAAGACCGCCGGGATGGTTAAGTATAGGCTCCTATAATGTAAAATCGGTAAATTTAAAAAAATCACAGCTATGGTCTTCAGAGGCGTCCCGATTTAAGGTCACAAAAATATGGTAACCCTAGCCTCTGCCTGATAACTAAATATATATTAATGTTATGGTCTAACAATATAATTCATGTTGGGTGTTTTTTGCAACCAGCATAAACAGAATTACAAAAATGCTGCTTATATTAGTAATTACCCTCGATGTTCGGAAGCACTTTTTCCTTTTGAAAGCTAACACTAAAAGTAGTTATAGAAAGACTTTTGCAGATTTTAGTAAGTTTTTGATGGTTTTTGCTTGTTCCAGTTCGATAAATGACAAATCTTGATCAATGTGTTTCCACAATAAAAGTGTTTGTTTTGTATTGAACTGTTTGCCTATTTCTTGCACTATTGGGGCACCCGAACAATGCAAAAATAATTTTGTGGTCCGCGGAGCCAACAAGCTTGGACCACCCTGACTTAGAGCATTGATTCTCGAACGCTGAAGAAACTATTCTTCCAGCAGCTCTCATCGTTCTTCATAAATTAATCATTTTCAGAGAAAAATTCGCATTGAAAATCAATCAACAACTTGAAATTGATAGAATAAAGTGCAGTAGCCGAATTGATGCCATCGTAGCTATTAGTTCGTTTTGAGTTCAACTTGTCAACTTTTTATTATGATGTCATAGTGTTTCCCCTAACCCTACGTTTTAATACACTGATTTTATTGTTTCAAGTAATCACAAGCAGGCTATGCCGTACACAGTGCAAAGTTTAGAGATTGTTTGTCGAGACAAAATGTCAAGCAAACCTTCAAAAAATCTCGCACTCTTTATAAATATAACCGGAAGTTTCAATGTGATTGGAAGGTGAAGTATTTTTCTATTGAAATATATATCATTATGAAAATATGAATCTAGCTATTGCTGAAGAATGCATCCATCACGATTGCGCCTCGCTTTTTCGGACTTCAGAAATAAAAAAGCCAATGTCAAGTTTAGCGTTAAATTGGTTTTACCCCGAGTTATGTTGATTTTGTTATTTTAAAATACATACTTGAATTTTTTTTTATTGCTATTTTAATTTGCGTTGATTTCACCGGTCAACCTACTCTCAATGGTGGGTTATCACAAAATTTATTTTGATGAATTCGATTCTATATATTTTATACGGAATTTTTTGACGCTTGCTATTTACATAAACTTGACTTAGTTATCTATCTACCTATGAATTTTTGAAACCTTCATCAATAAAATTCGACCGCACCTCGGAATCGGTCTTCGATGGTGCAGGAAAACTCGTTCCGGAACTTTTATATATTCACGAGCATGTTGTTCAACCTCTGTTTTCTCTATTTAATTATTGTTTCGCGTCGCGTAATTTGATAAATGTTAAATAGAAATGCGTATGCTTAGGAACCTTAGACAGTCAGGCAGGCAATCAAGCAATTACGTTTAATGTAATGAACGTACCGAAAATATGCTTTGAAGAACTGATTGTAGAATCCGTTTTTACCACTCTATTTCGTTTATCAAATGTTTGATGTATTATTCAGTCAAGGTCGGATTAAGTCACATATGAACCGACTTTGACTGATGATATAATTTATGAACTTCATGTTTTTCATCAACTATCGAATCAAGTATATATGTATACCGACAATGTAACGAAAAGTCTGGTTACAGAATCAGATTACCCCCAATAAAGTATACCTATAAAATATAGCGGATATGAGACGAAAATTAGTCTGGTATGCGTTATTTCACCTGAAAATATGTTACAGCAATGGGTCAGGCGCAGAGATCGAGCACATTTTAACGTTGATTTGTTAGGTTCACTGTCATTTCTAATATATAATGCAATGGTAATATTTGAAGATATTGGTATGTCTTTAAAGTTTAATCCACTGCAGTGTTAGCCAAATGCAACTTCCAATAGAACCAGAATACTGTTCAAAATTAGACCATAGAACGCTTTAATTACCTTTAACTTAATGCAAAATTACGCCGGTGAGTTCACAGTACTAGAGTAGTTTGACGACGTTGTTTAGTCCGCCTAATCACCAACAATTCAAAATCGATATTCGGTCCACATTTTGGCTATCCATATATTGCTGTTGACTATCTGTGTAGTGTGAAAATAGTGAATATCTATATTGCTCTTCTAATAATCAGAATTCAATTAACAATAAACATTAATACTACTTTCCTCTCGAAAATCGTGTGCACTAAGCTACAACAAACCTCAAGATTTTCACTACATTTTATAAGACTGAAATTCTATGGAATACCAGGCAACATACTGTTCTATATCTGTCACAATAATTATAATCGCGGTGCTCAGGAAATGTGTTTTCGACATTGTTATTTAACGGTAATAAATTCGGCTCGATATAATAAATAGCGGTTTAAGACCGCAATATGTATGGAATAATATTATGTGTACAAGGATTGAGATTAGATTATGGGAATCAATTTTTATGGCTTATATCTTGACAGGTTGGTGGACCGAAATAAGAAAAGGGAAATGTTTTCTACTCGGCGTAGTTTATCTTATCCCAGCAGGTGCGGGAAATCACTTTCCTGAGGGGGGTCCAGTTACAGATAATAGACTTAGTTAGTGGGCTGTGAAGTGAGCTTTATAACCGTATCTGCTCCCCTGATTTTAAGCTCTTGTGGCACACTGGTTGGGCATCACCAATCCGAGTTCTCAGATTGTTCTTTGTAATGTTCAGTATCAACTTTTTTGCGTTATGTTGCTATTTGTCTATAATTAACTATAATTACATTGTAGGCTCATTAAACCAGTATCTGTTTACTAAATTGTTAGATTATAATATATTTATAGTCTGCATGTGTCTCACAATAAATTCTGCTATGTGTAAAGAATATTATCTACTCCTCTAACGTAGATTATAGAATTAATTTATCGTCAAAACCGCCGTTTTGTCGCTATAATTCAGTGAAGAGTCGCTGGCCGGATTAAGCCTGATTATGGAGGAAATGTTTACATTATTTCAGTCGATTTTGCCGCATGAAAAAGTGCATCCATTCGACTACGGAATAAGCTAGTGATTTATATCAAAAGCGAAAACGGCCCAAAATTTGGGGCGGAGGCAAAATTATTTTTCTGTATAATGACGTAATACGACGCTTAAATATTAGGAGTGTCAAGTGGGTATTGATAAAAGATTTGGTAGTAAAACTGCGCTACTGATCGAAAAAGAATAGAGACCGCTAATATATTAAATGATTGCAGTAATTTGACATATCTGGGTCTAGGGCAGTGTTTCCCAACCCGAGTCCGCGAAGTGTTTGAATGAGTCCGCAACGAGCCAGAAATTCACTGCGAGCCGCGAACGTTTTTGCAAAAGTTAACTATCAGCCAAGTTACGATTTACGTTAAAATTCACATAAAACATAAAAAGCAAGTTTATTCACATAACATTAATCAAGTCAATTATTACTAGTTACTGAGTATGGCTGGGCATATATTCGAATATTCAACTATTAGAAATAGCAATTCACTATTCGAAAATGTGGTAACAGGTGACGCGACAGGTCAAAACGATTGGATTACACAACTCACTTGCGAATTTTCGACGAAAACCCGAGCACACGCGTGGTGTTTCTCGCGAGTTCGAACAACGAGAAATATTTTTTTTTAGTAGGCGTCAATGGTGGCAACCCAAATTTTCTAAATTAAAAAGCGGCAATACAAAAAACTGAAAATAAAACGGAGAACACCACAACTTTTGTTTTATGATTGTACGCGACGGATTAAAAAGGCTTCTTTAGACATTGCAAATCGCAAAATTTCGGGGGATACTGTAGTATATGTACCAGGGCATTTTCCCTTAGACCTCCACATTGGTACGTACAGTACTGGAGCGCCGTAAGTATTGTACGAACAGCTCAGATTTGTTGAATTCACAAAAATACGAATCAAAACAAAATATAATCGGGCAGATTACCACGCTTTTTTGTGTCCACGGATTGTCATGATATTTTTTTTTGATTAGTATTGCTTTT
Source organism: Styela clava (assembly GCF_964204865.1). Taxonomy (NCBI): domain Eukaryota; kingdom Metazoa; phylum Chordata; class Ascidiacea; order Stolidobranchia; family Styelidae; genus Styela; species Styela clava. The sequence continues at coordinate 1,869,409 of NC_135259.1, forward strand.
ATTTCGTCAACACAACCGCAGATTAAAATGATCACCATTAAATTAATAATAAAGCAAGGCGGTATTTTTGATTTACAAATATACTTTAAATATATTTTTAACAAGTACTAAATCAAGTTGTACTTTCTGGAAATTTATAGCAGATAGTAGAAGTTTTCTAACGATGATAACAAATTTGCAAGATCTCTAAGAATATGTATCAAAACTAAATACGAGAATATCGGTCGGGGACCGAAGACTTATCGATCGAAACTGCGGTTTCGATTCATGACTCTATAGTGACACCGCGTGTCCCATCACTAATTAATTAATAACTCGCTAATTATACGACATAATTCATCCAAAATCAATAGGCTTTTGGTCCGAAATATGATGAATGCGAATGCAATTTGGAGCAGATTCAACCTCGCCTTCGTGAGATATCGCGTTCATCTAACAGACAGACAATTACCTATCAACATGCTTACCGATTTTGGGATCGATAAGTAATAATCGGGCAATATGTTAGCAGATTGCTGTGGCATTAGAATTAGAAGTAATGATATCATTTTGTCGTAAGTCGACTCAACCGCGAGTTACCATGAACACAATTAAAATAGAGAGACATTTTAAATTCTCGTCGTTGTCATGTATTTAATATAGTGCGACAGAAAAGGCCATTATATACACTAAAAAAATCGACTCTGACTACGGACGCGTGATTGCGGCGAAATTCCGATTTTGAAATTCGTTCAAATTCCGTTGTGTTTGGTTTTATTGCTTCTTCACACAGAGTACGGTTGCAATAAACGCACCTTGAGTCCGCAAAGGTTTCCGCCGTTGAGAAATTAGTCCGCGACCAAAAAAGGCTGGTCTAGGGGAACCAGAAATTCATCCATTGGGAAATTGTTGACTGCTGCGAAATATAAAACAAAGATGGGGAATAGTAATATGAATGATTTCAAGTCATGGGACTTTGCCTACTTAACTAGATCAACTCTTGAAGTTCAGGCAACTAATGTGTATACGATAATTGTGTATTTTTCCAGAACATAATAAACAAATACAAGTAAACAAATATACTATACAGGAGCTAAAATCAGTCCAATGCACCCAAATACATAAAGATACACCAAGCCATGTTACCAAAAAAAAATATTTGAGAATGCATTTTATACAAGTCAAACACCTACTTTTATGATGTCTGAAAAATCTACTTGCTTTGGTCAAATATGAAGGAGCGTAAGAAGTATTTACCATTACAGTAAAAAATTATATTTTTTTGCAATTTGCTCCACACAGTATGGTTTACCATATACCCATGATGCATTTTCAATAAAATTAAATAGATTTTATAATATTAATAATAGCCACACCATTCAAGACTACTTAAAAAATACATGTGAGAACAATGAATACCAGGGAAAACAGGCGATAAGGCCTCTGATAGTGCTAGTGGCTAGTGAGTAAACCAGGCGAAACTGACATCACTATTTATAAAACTTGACCACAAGTCCATGCACAATAGATAGGCGCCGTTAACTGAAAAGATACCAGCATTCCAGGCCTACTATACAAACTGTTTGAAAGAAACAGCGCTCAAGTGAAAGTGAGAAAAAATAATTCATGTCTAAATATAAAAGCACTAAGTAAACAATACGCCATCATTTGATATAAAAATACCTATTCAGTTTAGTAAACTTAATGAAACCAACCCACTCAAAAACTTGTTTTGCCCAGCATGTAAGTGTAGTAGTGACGACGACATATAGATCTACACTCTATACATAATTTTCTTAATCACTTTTTACTAGGATGAGCCATCTTTAAATTCTTTATTTTAATATTTGTTTATTCCAAATATTCTGACACCATGAAGTTGTGGAAGTTTCGGGAGCAGTGTTATAAGCAAAGCCATGGTATTGAAAACAAAATGCCAAAATTCATACTTTGTGTAAAAACTTGCCAAACAGTATCTGAAACAAATATATTTCTAAATTAATAAGTGCAACAGCTTAAAATTTTGTTTAGAAAGTAATATTTAACTGGAGCAACCAAAATTAACTACCAAAATTTACTGAGATGAGATGCTAAATTATAATTATAGGAAAATTTATTAAATAAAAAATAAAACTTACAAAACTATGGGAACTGTCATGAAAAACTTCCTAGCTGCTGTAAATTGTGTCCCTGCATCCATTTGTTCCCAATGTGTCAAATATCTATATTTTCCTTGATCAGTTGTTTCAAAGGGAGTTCCTTTTATTGTATGAAGAAAGAAGTACATACCCTGAAAAAAGTCAAATTTAAGTAACATTACGAGGAGCAATTTATCAAACATAATTTAACAGAATTACATCAGCTGCCTCAATAAATCAAGCCATAAGCATCATGAATTGTGATAATAGGACAATGTCACCCAGAAAATGAAGTGCAGATTTGAGCATCATATAAAACGAAAGAATTGCTATACCCCTCAATGTTGCCTGATTCTATGGTTCACATGGCTATATTATTGAGCCATCTTTTCATATTTTCTGTCAACCTATATTAATATAAAACTCCTACAAACAATTGCACAACAGTGATCAGATGGTATAATAATAATGCATATGGTTGGAAACAATAGCTTTCTGAAACTGACTCAAGCAGTTCACAATACATTTTCATACAACTTGGAACTTAACATGCACGCATGCACACTATTCATTGTCTGCAACTTTAGCACATTTGCTCATGAATTCAAATTATTCATCCATTTACTTGTGTTTCAAAGCTCAATTTTATCCAACTTTTGTTCGAAACAATTTAGTAAGTAAATAAAAATAACAGCAGTATTGAGATCATGAGGCAAAAACGTTTCCAAACAATCTTATTAAGAGCAATTGTGGTGTCACATCTGACTGTCGTGGGCATTTGTTATATCTGAGTGTTAGGTCACAAGTTTACAATACACAAATACCGTAATCAGACTACATTAAATTGAAATTTTGAATTGCAATGATCATTAATGGGTAGACATCATGTACCACTCTTTTTAATAAGCAAAAATAAGTACCGGTATTCAAATGAGTTCTGACACAATACCACTAGTTTTGGGAGTTTTATTATAGCCATCTTGACTTGACCAGCAGAAACAAACGATCTTTATATAAACAACTGTAAAATATCGAAGAAAAACAGAGATAAGAGTAAGTTGGAAGTCATGATTCTGAATAACACAATTCATGTGTATTACTATATCACTAATATCAACACCACCAACAGGAAAGAAACAATTCCCTGAAGTGCCACATCAACAAAACAGATAATTCAATAATGACTCATTTTTCATCTTAAAACATTATCATGGTGAGTTTTTATCACCTCAAAACATTGTTGCAGCTTGGACAAGGCATTCAATGGTCAACGAGTTGCCTACAAAATCACAATGGAGATGAATTAATCATAATGTGAAGTCAAAGCAAAAGCTAATAAGTATTGTATGCACATGATAACAGGAACAAATAACTCACCACATCGTGGATGACATTTGTTAGTGTCCAAACAACAGATGTTGTAAACCATGGCATGCTCAAAAATATAAAATGAAGAAAAGCTACGATGATGACGTAAGTGAGCCAGATTCCTGGGCTGTTCCAGACCACTGCATTTGGGTTATCGGACCCATTTGCTGTTCCCGCAAGCATGCTAAACCAATATAAATTCAAACTTACAATATAGGCACTAATCTAGATAAAAACAAGACAAAATTTATGGATGTTGCCAAAAATCGATTCCTCCTCGTTTAAGCGTGGAAAATGGTACTGATAAAAATAGCTGTAAGCTACTAATTTCATTAACATGCTTAGGTACTTTAGAACTAATCTTATTTAGGTCTTTTGAATCCGGTCAAGCAGGTTAAGAATAGTCATGATTTGAAAAGATTAAACTAGATTTGTAGAATTAATATAATTATTTTGAACTCCGTCATGGTACAAAAATGACAACACACAAGACATAAATCAGTAAAGTTGTCAAAATTTCAAATGAGGTTTAAAACATGACGCATAAAAGTAATACATGTGCAATGTCACCGGGTGACAGAGAATATCAGTAAAACAACACAGGGACATACCATCCTCTCTAATCTTCCAGCATCAGAGCATACACGAATATACAAGAAAAAATACAAGGATACGCTCTATTCAAGATTTGAGCTTGGTAGCATTACGATGATTGTTTCTGTGTGTGCTGAGCCCAATGTGGGTATCATGCCATGACACGGGAGTAATGAAAATAAAAGAAACAACAGCTTTTTCTACCGTCAATGCATCTGAAACAATAACAACAGGCCGACATAATCTGACTGATTTACCGTAGTAAGCGGACGAGAGGTCGCAGTACGCCACATGATTAATAAGCCATCTCATTTTCTTTCTTCTTCCCCAAGATGTGAAAATATGAAAATCCTATCACTGTATCATGCTAGTGGTTCATATACAATACACCACTCCAAAATGGGATCACTTGTAGTTTCGTACCTGACGAACTTCTAGTGGGTGTAGCATAACAATTTTTTCACATGTCAATCCTAATCCCCACCTGACTACACCATTCAAAAATTACGTCATTACGATGTCACAATCATGTTATAGAACTTATCAAAGTATAACTACGATCGCCCGAAGTGGCTTCTGCGCCAATGCTGTCTTTAACGTCACGATGGCGTTGAAGTGACGTAATTTTTGAATGACGCAGGCAGGTGAGGGTTATGATTAACAATACAAAAACTGTTGACCCAAAATTTGAAACATATTGCTGTAAGTTAGGTACCCGTGTGGAGTGAGATCGTGACCAGCTCCAAACATTTTTTGGGGCTAGTTCACTAAATGTCTCCAAGTACTTCTAGTAGGCGTAGCATATCACGTTTCTGACATGTCAATCCTAGTCCCCATCTGACTACGCCATCCAAAAATTACGTCACTAAGACATCACAATCACGTCCTAGAGCTTGTCAAATATACGTACGATCGCCCGAAATGGCATTGGCGCCGACGATAAAGGGGTCTCATGTAGTTTCGTACCTAACATACTTCTAGTGGACGTAGCATGACAATTTTTTCACGTATCAATTCTAACCCCCACCTGACTACACCATCCAAAAATTATGTCATTACGACGTCACGTAATAGAGCCCTTCAAACTATACGAACTGCCATGAGTGCCATCCAAGACGCGCAAACGAGCACCCGAAATCGAGCAGTTATTTCTCTCGTTTTCTCGTCGCAACGATTCCAATAGGAGAAAGATCGATAACGTCAGCAGTTCTTTATCGTCGGCGCCAATGCCATTTCGGGCGATCGTATGTATAGTTGGCAAGCTCTACAGCTCTATGACGCGATGTCGTAGTGATCTAATTTTTGGATGGCGTAGGCATATGGGAGTTAGGATTGACATATCAAAAAATTGTTATGCTACGCCAGCTAGAAGTACGTTAGGTACGAAACTACACGAGACCCCGATAAAGAACTGACTGACGTCAGCGATCTCTTTCATATCGGGATCGCTGTGACGAAAAAAATCTCAAATACCGGTAGCTCAATCAATCATCATTTATTCGTCAACACAATCAATATAAATATATCACGGAAATATGGCAAGATATACAATAAGTAAAAAAAAGAACTTCATATGTGTGACAGGAGTCGCGAGGGACCACGAAAGGTCTTCGAGCAGCGACACCTACGATGCTGATTCAGCTTAATAGATAAATTTAGTTAACGCCTATGCTTCTAATCATTGATTGTAGCTGTTCGATTTTGGGTGCTCGTCTTGGATGACAGTCAAGTGGAGGTTAGGAATTAGGATTGACACGTGAGAAAGTTGTTATGTTACACCCACTAAAAGTATCTTCAGACTTTAGGTACGTACAAAACTACGGTAGGTACGGTACACTAGACCCGAAACTTCAATCAGCGACACGCCAAAAGTCCGAGGCCCAGTGCAAACCTATCAGAATCGCATGATAATCTATATTCTTAGCTGCGCAACTAGCAGAATGGCCCTTTTCAGTATTTGCAAAAAACTTGAATATAAAAGTATAAAATTATTTGAACGGAACATTCCAACAACTGGTGCTTCCACTTTGACGCAAAGTCTCGTCTAGCAAACGACACCTCAATGGCAACGATGCGTTTGCATAGGTCAAAGGTCAATTAATCGGCGTAAACCACAGAGATATAGAGGACTTGCACGGGTCACGTGACATTGTTACTGGACGGCAATAAAACAAAAACGTCCATTTGGCTCCTGTCAGTTGCAAGTCGGATTATACGTTTGCGTTTTGTTTGGCTGTTGAAAATGGTTATTTCGTTGTTCTGTTGGCTGTACGTATAGTATAGACAACGAAATGGATCTTCAGTAATATTCCACTGATTTCAAAAGATCCTGAACGTCGCGCAATGTGGATATCATCTATTGCCAGAACTGCTTGGTGTCAAGTCCAGAAGCCATCTTACTTGTGTTTCACTGTTTGCGGACAGCACTTCGTTGATGGTGAGTGATAGTGTGCCGTTATCAATTTCTTTAAATATTCACAAGCTCCCTCATTTTAATGGAAAGCAGATGACAAACTACTGTTATCAGTAGGCCTAGGCGTGGGCCTACTTGCAGTTGCAGACTTGACTTGTGTAAGACAGTAAGGAATTAATCTAATAATCAACTACTGTTATTAGTAGGCCTAGGCGTGGGCCTACTTGCAGTTGCAGACTTGACTTGTGTAAGACAGTAAGGAATCAGGTATTGTTTCCCTAATTAGCAGGTAATCTTTTACTAAGTGTGAAAGGTTGAATAGATAACTAACGTTTAACACCAGGGGTCATGCAAAAAATAACCAGAATTCAATTGAATTCGCCATTTAGGAATACGCTCGCCACCGCATCTCTGATCACCCTGGTAGTTTCACAGGTTTCAATCCCATGCGGGGATAGTTATGTGCTAGAGAGGATTGCAGCTCCACTCCCACCGAGGGTGGTTCACATGACCGCTGATCGGTTACGACCATTCCCCACCATCCAAGTCCATGCTTCTGAAAACAAATAACTGGCTCCCCCCCAGATAAATCCTATCCTAATGGTGCTTGTACAACTGATTCAAAATGTCTTGTTATTGTCATTGGTAAAAAAGATACGCTACCCGGAATCAAATTCATTTACGACTAGTGGCTGTGGTGGGATATGGACATAAATTTCACACTCCTTGATCGTTAGAATTTATGAAAACTCTTATCTGTATCCATTATCTTACAGATATGGGTGCGAATAGATGGATGGCAAAGTATAAGTTGCAACAAGACCACAGTGGCACAAGACCTCAGCTTGCGTGACTTGATAATACATCCTCATTCCTCAGTATCCATTTATTGATGCTTATCGTAATGACAAAGTAACTTGTCATTACTGTGGATTGGTGGAGATAAAGTGTCCATTGTGCTTTAACGAAATCAACTTCAAGACGACCCTATCAATAAAAAAAAATTTCGGTGGGTCTGGTCGTGAAGGTTTCAGTCTAGCGTTGGACACCGATACTACAACCAGATACAGTTGCCAATGAAACTTAAGCGAGGCGTGATATTGCGACTTTGTGATCTGAAAGGAAATTCTAATGGGTAGCCTGCTAGCCGCAACCTTTTGTTTAAAGAATATTACTAGATACGACTTAAGAGTCTAAACTTTTATTTGAGAGGGGTATAACTCAAGCTAATTTGCAAATAGTATTCATGGTAACAAATGTATCACACACTTTACAGTAATTATAAATTATATTTGAAAAATAAAGCACATCAAAAATGTATTTTTAAAAAACAATTGGTTTTATCTGCAGATACTAGGTTGATATTGAGATTGACCATTTCAATGCTAAATTTTCTTTAGTCAAAAGGCACACTTGATTCGCAAAAATTTGTGAATGCGCACAGTACACCAATTTGTCTAATGTTTTGATTCCATAGGCAGGAGGTTGTGGATCGGTGCTGCTCAGGATGGGATATTTTTGCCTCTAAATGCATATTACGTGTTTCACATGAATCCATCGTGCTCAGATTCGACTGTTTTCAAGGTCTGAAGGCTCCAACAGCCTTATTTTATGGGTACACAAGCGAATTTTCAGTGTGGCATGCAGTCACTAACCTCAAGATATCTATGAGCAAGGATAAGATAACCTGGAAGTAACATTCCATAATTTAACCTGGAAGTAACATTCCATAATTTAGAGTAAAAAATGTATCTGCCTCCATAGCCCTTTCAAATGAAAGATGATGCCTCGGGGGTAATTTCTATCAAATATTTTACAGTATTATGGTTCTAGTGAAAAGGGGTGTAGGCGGCTTTTCTTTAAAGTGTGGTAGGTCTAGTCGAAAGACACATTAAATGTTTATGCTAACAACTGCGAATTAATATTGCAACGCATACAAGTTATCAGAATTTGTTGAAATGGTCCTGCCTTTTGCCTTTCTTCAAAATCCTCCTTCTTTTTAACTATTCTCTTCTTCTCTGGGGATGGCGAAAATTCAAATATCGATGGGACATGTAAGCAGCTGATAATGGGTTATCTTCCTTTTTTCCTGAAAATAAATTAAACACTAATCATCATTTGACAGTGCCGAGTGTATCAGATCAGTAATAAATTACCTACTAACTAACAAAACAATCAGACAACACCTTCTGACCATTAATGAAGATTTCTTTCAATTTAAAACGCAACTATGCCTACCAATGTGGTTAGTTTTTAGGATAGAATTTATCTGTGGTTGGGGACAGATTGCAAGGTGCAACATCGTACGATTACCATTCTATGTCGGGATTAGTTAGCCAGTTATTTGTTTTAGAAGCATGGACTTGATGGTGGGGGATAGATGATATCCACATTGCGCGACGTTCCGGATCTTTTGAATGCAGTGGAATATAGCTGAAGATCCATTTCGTTGTCTATACTATACGTACAGCCAGCGGAACAATACGAAATAACCATTTTCAATAGCCAAACAAAACGGAAACGTATAATCCGACTTGCAACTGACAGGAGCCAAATGGACGTTTTTGTTTTATTGCCGTCCAGTAACAAGGTCACGTGACCCGTGCAAGTCCTCTATATGCAAAGTGCTTATAAAGTCACTTTGGATATATGAATAGAGTACGCTTCTCTCTCCTTTCCGCGGGGTCATTTGAAGGCTCTCTTGTTTTGAAGATATGCTTCCAACTTTGCCCAGGCGCGTAATGCATTTCCTATAGGATTTGACAGAAATCAATTATATGCGTCAATTTTTTTTGCATATTCTCCTGATCTTGACTTGTTTCTCATGATATATCAAACGCTAATAATCCCAGCCCAACATACGGTGCTAATTTTGGCAGTTTTATAAATTTGCTTAAGTCATGGTTAATAATATAGCCAACGTATCAGTCAAAAGCGAACAAAAACGACCACGGAACATTAGCCAAGATGGCTTATCGAAATCGCTTGCCCATTCACCTGTATTTGCCCGTAGCTATTTTATCGCCTTAATTATATTTGCGTGGCGATTTCAATATCAATGCGTGGCCTGGTTTCGTGGCCTGAACAACCGAATTTTTTCAAGAACGAGATCCCCATCGGGTTCTGAATTCCCAACTCGGATATGATTGTATTTGAATACCCACACAGTGTTGCATATACAATCATATTCGGCGCACTAGTTACTAAAATAGACGAAAACTGGCCAAAGCCATATGCAACACGAGAGAAACTTTGGAAGCATAAATGCCAAGATGGCGGCGATCAAATGATCCAGCGGCGAGACAACAAAAAACGAGAGAGAAGATCGTTCCATGTATTTCCAGTTCAATGGCGTAAACAGGGGCGCCATTCGCCAAACTTCTTTATCGTTTAACGTTAGTAAAGCACCCACTTTCTCGTAAAAGGCAAAAATGGTATTCTCGAAGTATCGTTAATATTCGAGAGAAATTATTTGAGAGAATTTTTGCGCGCCAAAACAGACGTCTCGTAAAGTGCCTTCTCTCATTTTACCGAGAATCGGTATTCACCAAAGTTCTTTAACGCGCCGGAGTGCTCGCAAACTAACGAGGGGAAAATTTTACTCGTTAACAGTAGTTCGGCCTGTTCTTAGCATGAATTCAAGTTAAAATGTATGTGTGTTTATTTGTAACAGTATCTACATAATAATTAAACGGTATAACTAAAACGGGATACATGTTCAATACCTTACTGGCCTAAGACAAGTATGTGCGACATGCACTCCAACAAATGCTGTGGTGTTTGCATACAAAAAATGGTATCAAAAATCCCTAATGGCCTAACTTAGGTAAGAGTGACTGTAGTCTAGTAGCTGTGGACCCACCTATATATGCCAACTAACAACGAGATTTCGTAACTGCGTCTTTGAGAGACAAGGTTACGTGCTCGTAAACGCGGCTTTTCACAAAGTTTGGCGAATGGGGCCCAGAACAATTTCGTATAGAAAAAAGACCACAGGAGTCGCCCAATAATAGCTCAATAACGGCGTTCATGTGTAAGCTACATCTATTAATTTTAGTCCTGCTATTCTTGCATAAATCACACTTAGGCTATATGGGAACTGGGAATGACACTATATTAATTATTGTAACGATCGACCTGATTTTATTTTGACCTCAGTAATATGACTGGTGACCATTTTCATCACTGGATCACAAATTTTGCAAATATCTTCAGGTGGTGGTGGGATTTCAATAACAATGGGGGAAGTTGACCGTCTGTTCGTATCACTCCCTCCTGTCTATACCAAACTAATTTATTTCTTATTGTTATTTTTATTACGATGACTGTTATTTTTGGTTGACGAAAAAATAAATCTCTCTCTCTCACTGGTCATTTAATACGGTTCCAATTATGACATCACACAGATGTAACCTTCCACGAACCTGCGTTTTTTCTCGTCCTTGACCAGCTCAGACTCACGGTTGGTTGGTGGAGCAGCAATAATACAATTACTGACCCCGAATACAAAACCAATCGTTTTCACGGTTAATGGTGTGTCTCATTTGCGAGGCGACTGTAGCAACAGCAAAATGTGGAGAGTAGGCCTGGGAAGGGTTAACCGATTTTAGATGGTTAACGATTATGATATATTTTAACCATTAACTGGCATCTCAGGTTCAAATCATCTTTATAATGTACAATTCTTTAAAAAATGAATACGTCATCGCAAATTTATCTTCCGTGTCGTTTAATTCAAAAGAATATTGCTAACTGTATTGGTGAGGACCTAATAAATGTGAAAAATATTTGAAGTACCAAGATTGCTGATTATGAAAATTTGACAATAATTATTATTGAATCAGCTTTCGGTCGCAATATATTATCACGATTTTATTTCCAAATCGTATATTCAATGTTGCCCAACAAGTGCGTAGTTCAGGCCTGCACAACATACAGCTCGCGGGCAGCATGCGGCCCGTTAGATACTTCTGAACGGCCCGCGGGTGGCTAAAAAACGAAAGAAAACCTACCCTTTTCACGATGAATAGGAGATGGATTTATTTTTACCTGGAAACAGCCTGCGTAAGTCGGGGCGATTGTAGCAACGACAAAGCGTAGAATTATTTCACATCTTGCCACACAATCTACTACGCTAACTATCCACTGGTCAGCACAGTACGGGGAGGCATAAAAAGCTCGCGGTTTAAATCAAACAGCATTCCTATTTTACGAGACCAGTGTTTGGTTCAACCTATTTTTGTGAATCAACATTTTTTGACATGAACTTCACCAGGAACTAAACACGGAACACGCCTCACTGATGAAAATCGGCAAGACTCGCTCAGAGTTACAGTGTCAAGTTACACGCCAGAGTACAACGCAGAACCTTAGACCAGATTTGTCCGATTTTGGTTTGCTCCCAGTTGAAAATAAGACATCCATAATTTGTTAAATGTGTTTGTAAATGTAACATTTCATAGTACAAGTTAAATTCATTTTTTTCTGACTTTGTGCATGGTGTTTGTAAAAAAGCCTGTACATTGTGTACCTGTGGTTTCCTAGGATATTATTGTCGTGATCACTTTAAAATCAATTTAAAAAATACTCCATTTGAAAATGAAAATGTCATAGATAGTAATTTATTTGCTACGTTTAATTTCCTGAAGAAGTTTATCAGTGTTTCTACTTGGCTAAATACCAGTAAAGATCAATAATTGAAACTTCATTGAGCAAATTTACTTTTTTAGACTGTGCATTGAACTGGTAGCCCTCGGCTTAATCTGTACCCAGAAAGTAGCCCTCGGCTTTGAAAAGGTTGGTGACCCCTGGTCTAGGATGAAGTATAACAGCAAAATTAAATGAGATGTAGCACCATCAATTTCTAATTTGTCAAAAAAGGTTTTAAATTTCTCATGTATAAAGAGCATTCCTTTAATCTGAGCCTAACTCGGAATGTGATTCAGAAATTCCTCATCATCTTCATTACAGTAATGTAAGTAATTTTTCAAATGGGCATTGAAACGTCGGTAACATGATCGCCATTCCCGTGTTGCAGATTTTGTTGGTATAGAAAACGGGAGCTGTGATGCCTTTGACTGATGTGTATTGTAATATGTTTCGTTATATGAAAGTTGGCACATGAATTGGCTCAGTTCAAAAATCACGCCCACTCTGAAGCTATCGGTAACGCATGTTGATAACCTGTGCTCAGTACAACCAGATCGATGAATTTGTATATCGGTATCAAACCGCCCATCAAACGCGGCCTTCATGGTTGCTGCATTATCCGTACACACAAAAAATGGACTGGAGAAAGTGGTAGATTCCGCAAGAAATTCACGTAAAAAAAAGCTGTGTGTAAATTTCGCAGTATGAGATTCACTATAATCAATATTAATAATAGTTAGAGGAAAAGTAAACCATTTCCAATTTTGATCTAGTCCACAGGCAATAATTCCACCATATGGCAACAGATATGTTTGTCTAGCAGACCAAAAATCAACTATTCCGGAAATTGCACACTCTGGATCTTGTGCCATATTTTGAAACAATTTCTGAAATTGAAGTTTTGCTAATTTTCCTTGTTTCAGAATAGAACTGTTTGTCGTGATATTGTGTAATTATATACCTTGTTTGCAGCATGAGTAGATTTTGCGATAAAGCTAGCAGCATCACATAGAATGTCACATCCAGCCGAAATGGATACTGTTGGATGTGATGTAAGTAGTTCAACAACTGTTTTTTGCCACGTATTCGCCAATGCTGCTGGTGGTTTTTGTACTTCCTGCTGCTTGGCATCAAAATATCTTTTGATATCCTTAGACGCGCCAGAAGAACCACATTTTATGCTATGCTGTATTGCAACTCCGTAACCACTTTGATTAACCCATTTTCCATTGATCAACTTATACCAACTGTATAGAGTTTTGCACTTTGCGCAGCAAAGAAATGGTGCCAAAATACCATCAGATATTTCCACCGCTTTAACATTGACAGTTGAAGACTTTACATGTTCTTTGGAACATCAATCAAGTGGCATTTTTTATCACTTAACATCTTGGAAACCACACTTTTAGATAGATTTTGGAACTCATATTTTTGATTGCTCATTTTCGGGTGTTGGCAATAACTGCTCCACAGCACTTTTTATCAAACCCAGCTCAACAATTCAGAGTTAACTCTCCTCCGTACCGGCAGACTATAATTCGTCTTCCTAGTTTAAAATGCTAGAAGCGAAACTATGACGTAACAATGGTTCCCGGCGTAAGTTTGGCTTTTATATTCCAGCCCAATCAAGCGTACTGTCGTGATACCACGTTACTTCACTACCATGTTAAAACTGCACCGTTGAAGACAATAAGACATAATGATAATTTTATACGTGCACAAAACGTAATCTTATGTAGAAATGGGTGACTTAAAAATTTCCCACGTGTCCCATGGGAATTACAAATTTGTGTTATCCCATCCCATGTGACGTTTCCCATGGGATTCCCATGGACAAGCCTGGTATTCAGACTGAATAACGCTTAACACAATATCGGTATACAATCTCACACCCATTAGTGCATATTAGCAACCTATTAATAACCCCATTATTATTTTTTACTAGCAGTTTATGAAACTGAAGTTTCTTTGATTCAAATTTAGAACTTAAAAAACAATTCCTTCATTTATGAATAGTGCAGAAATTCTCGCACAAAAGATTTTGCGGTAAAATTTCAAATAAATTGGAGCAGATTTTGTAGAAAAATGTAATTTAACAGTCAAAAAAGTACAACAGAGGAAGATCTATTGCTACTAAACGGATTGTTCGTCTTGCAACAATGGAAATATCCAATAAGGGTAGATATGACTAAATGAATTGTCATACATATACTTGGGACGATTCCACAAAACTGAACCTGAGTAAAATATTTTCCTGCAGTCAGTTTATACTGCAACACGCAATACCTAATTCTAATAAAAAAGAAATATTGAAAATGAAGGGTGGGTACATATTTACATATATACATACAAGGTACATATTTGCCATCTCATATGTAAAAATACTGTACCTTGTTTTTACTCAAGAAAATAGGATTCTTCATATTTTTAAGCTCCCCAGTAATAAAAGTGTTTCATCAAATTCAACTGTTTCACAATATTATTTTGATTTGTAGTTCATCTTGTGAAATATGTATGTGGCAAAGTTTGCGGCCTGCCGGGCCTTCAGATTTATGCTCGCGGCACTCGTGGTAATTTGAGTTGTGCAGGCCTGGCGTAGTTGATGCTGTTTTCCTTTATATATCTCAAAATAAAATTTGCACATAAAACATTGAAAATTTATCACATAAATAACATTTAATAACGAAATCGGGTTTTAACAAAATACTTCCATATGTCCTACCCACGCCGCATACAGAGCAGCAGAGCGATCGCGAAACTATCTCGATTTGTGAATAATTTTGAGCGATACCGGGATAAGGTCACGAAAAATAGCTCTGTAACTAGTGTGACGTAACAAGCTAAAATTATTATGTGAAACGTGATGCGGTTAACCGGTTAATTTTACCCGGTTAACAGTTAAGGTGTTTTCCCTGAAATTCCCAGCCCTAGTGGAGAACATATCACAACTTCCATAGCCAACATGCTAACTATCCACTGGCAAAGGTAGGACTGTTGCCGACATGATAAGTACTTTAAATGCATTTAAAACCGAGTTGGGCATTTTCCCTGTGCAGATGCTGCTGAAAAACCAAAGACTGTAAAGCAATGCATCGGGTTCTGAGGTTTTTAACCAAGTTGCAGATAAGTACTCTCAGGTCATAGAAAGACTTGGCCAAGAGTATATGAGAACAGGTTTTGCGACCTAGGCGTGAGCCATGCGTGTAATTCATTTGTATACTGTTCATGAAGATGGGCATATCGAGCATTGCTGAGCAGTTAAGTGTGCTTGAAATTGTAACAATGCAAAACAATCTCTACCTCAAAGCCTATAAGGACGTGCCAAACTTTTGGGTCTAGTAACTAGTTAAAACAGAAAAGTACAGTGATGTAAAAACATCAGCTTTGAAGGTCGCAAGCTTGTTTGGTTCAACCTAAACTTCACCAAGAACAAACACAGAACACGTCTCACTGATGAACATATGTTGAGATCCAGTGTCAAGTTACACGTCAGACCATAGTACACAGGTAAAGAGCATCAATGCCAGGTTTCGCACTAACAGACGAGGAAATATACCAGATTTGTTTGATTTTGGGTTGATCCTGGTTGAAAATAAGATATCCATGATTTGTTAAATGTATAATTTGATAGCCCAACTGTTAAGTTCATTTTATCTTAGGCTGGTGCAGGGTCTTTGTTAAAAATGCTCAATCTGTACCGAGAATATAGCCCTCGGCTTGAAAAAGGTTGGTGATCCCTGTTGTATACATACAGTATATATAGAGTGTGTTTTTCTCTCATTCCTGCGGAATCAATTGACAGCTCTCTCGTTTTGACGATAGGGATCCAACTTTTCCGTGGTGCGTAATGCGGTTCTTATGGAATTTGACAGAAATCAATTATTTGAATCGAAGTTTCTTGCATAATCGCCTAATCTTGTTTCGTTTCTCATTAAGTATGCAACGCTGATAGATCCCAGCCCACCATACCGTGCTAATTGTGGCTTATTTATTTATTTATTTCAATTTTGTGGCTTATATATTTTTTTCAATTTTTGTAAGTCGTCGATTAATAATATGGCCAAAGTACCAGTCAAAAGCGAACATTAACACGCATAAAAAACGGAGACATATCATTGACGTTCTTATCACTAAATCGCATTTATTACTACCTGACCAGTAAAAATATCGCTTTTTTATTTCAAATCCTAGTTAATTATAAGTGAATTATTGCACGTTCATAGGAAGTTAGGCGACCCCGGAAAATCTTCGGGTCGCGACGCACAGTTTGGGAACCACTGTTCTATGGGATTCGTTTTTTCAATGCGAAATTTTGTGTATGACGACTCCAAAATTCAAAAATGCGCACGCTGTTGTGGTTCCGTGATCACATCTCAGTGATATGTTGATCTCAGACTATCGGTTGATGTAAAAGATTTAATACTACTACGTTTTTACTTTCGTGTCTATATGTTCGTTCGACATTGCCCTATTCAAATTGTAATACACCTGTTCATATTCACCCATTTGATTTCCACTAATGCAGGGGTTCCCAATCTGGAGTTTATGTACACCAAAGGATACATTTCGACTTTTCAATGGGTACATTAGATTAAGTATCTTAGTGATCTGTTGGTCAGACTCCCAGTTAGTATAAAAGATTTATTACTTCTTCGTTTTGGCTTTCATATCGAAGGTTGGACATTGCTCTATTGTAATTTAACTGTTCATATTCACCCGTTTGATTCCCGCTAGTGCAGGGGTTCCCAAATTGGGGTACATGTACACCAAGGGGAACATTTCGACTTTTCAGAGAGTAGTAATAAGTATACGGATATTTTTTCAATCTGCCTAAAAAATTTTAATTATTTTACCAGATGTTAATAATTTCAAGACTTGAATTTAAAAACTCCTTAGAAACTCATATTTTCAAGCTGGTATTTTCAAACAACAACTACAGTAATTACCATAGTCACTTTGTAATTACCAAGCATACATATGACTCGACTCATTCTGTCTAATGATAGCAATGCATGGTACAAAAAACAGCTGGTTGATTACTACGAGAACCATACTTACGAAGGCTACAAAGCAAATACAGTCGTCTACCCGTATTGAACAACTTCACATCTATTTTCCATTTATCAAATCTATAGAGCACTAGTTGTTTTGCTAATCGATTACTGTTTTACAGAAAAATTGTTGCTAAACTTTTATATAGGCTCCCTAAAGATTTGCTGGGATTATTCCAACAATCCAACTAATTGTTGGAATATGTTCCACTCGTATCAATGAATTCATTAGCTTGTTTCTAAAAAGCAAGCTAAGATAAGCATCACATAAGCTAAGATTGCTGAGCTTATTCAGCCGACATATTGTTAGTTTGATTGTAGTGTTTGTATAGGCTCACACAGATTTTCATATTAATTAAACTAGAATTATCATGCGATGGGCATGAACCACCATATATATATATCGGTAGGTATCAGTTTTTATCGTTCCCCTTCATTATTCCAGTTTCAATTTGCATCTTTTGTCACATGTCGCCAAATTATGATTCTGATTAACTTATTCGAACAGATTTTTTTGCATTTTTAAACTTTACTCCAGTGGATAGTAAAAGGTCAGAGGTACCCATACATCAGTCATTTCATTTTTCACCTAATAAACCCATCGCAAAGTTGGCCAGCCCTTTGCAGCAATTTTCGTTAATGTTGTTTTTCGCGTGTGCTTCTTGTTCGGCGGATTAGCTGTGGCTTGTGATATGGCGGATATACAAATTTTATGTAATTCAATTGTATATCCGCCATATCACGGGCCACTTGACGAGCACCAACATTAATTTCGTAATTCTATTTCTTTGGGGGGCTGGCCTAGTTAGATAAGCCTCATCATTTTTTTTTATATTGACGTGTGTATAATTTCATTACATGTTCATGCTTAGTTGGGTTAATTATCATTTGTATTTTTATTTCAAATACTGCTTTTGCCCTCATGCACGGGAGAGTCCAAGGTTACTACTGATACAAGGCGTTTGGGTTTAAAAAAAACTGACTACAGAGATCAGCCCGAATAATATGACCTCGAAACTAAATGAACCTAATCCTGCAAAAACAGTTGCCTTATGTACGTTTCCACGTTATTAGCTATGAGGATGTACCGTGTTTCCCCGAAAATAAGACCTACCCTGAAAATAAGACCTACCCTGAAAATGAGACCTAGCTTGAATTTAGAAAATGATTTTATTATAAGCCCTCCCCTTAAAATAGGACCTAGTCAATAACGCGAAACTCTTTTTGGACCCAGTTGATAGCAAGAAATCTCTCCTACACGTTGTAATGATTGGTATTAGGTAATCTATGTTTTGCAGTTATTTTGAATAAAATGTGTTATGTATAAGTAAATGGATATCGGTTTTCATATTTTTTATATTTGAAAATCCCGTAATTCTCTACTTTGTAATTTTGCAGCAGAATAAAATTTTTAGGGCCAGAAAAGGGGAGCGAGGAAAACTGCGGGACGACACGGCTGGGGTTCAGGGCGCGCTTAAGCGCCCTGAGAAAATTTTGAGAAATAGGCACCAAAATAGGCTCTAAGCTTGATTTTAGATACACCTAGCATCGCGGTTTGTTATGTAATAAAATCAATAATTATAATATTTAGCTGATAGAATTCCCGGGAAATAGATAACAAGCACGACTTTCAACCGTAAATATATATATACTACTACGTTTCAACAAGTAATTTGCAACTGATAGTGACTAATGAAGTTACTTGCTCATCTGGCATTGTATGAATGGCTACTTATGGCTTGTTTTGTTACACATTTCACATTTTTTTGAACATGTGTGTTTGACTTTTGTATGAATTAAATTTTGAAATACGCGCGTCAACTGATCATAATGGCGCATAATGTTGTATTCCTTCAGGACTGAAATATTTTGTTGGTAAGAAGACAAATCGCTGAAGTTTGATTCTTTTCAATAAAGAAATAAAAACGCTGTCATTCATCTAAAAAACGTCTGTTTTCAGTGCCTAGTTTTCGTTTTGTGACATCTTTGGGCTTTCTTAATATACGGCAAATATCTAAAATACTGAAGTGTGTAATTCTAATACCCATACGTATACATAAGATACCGGTATAATTCAATTGTTGCGAAATAAACGTGCTTAAACTGTGATAATGATGTAACAATAGACGGTATCTAAAACTCAAAAGGTACTACATGAAGGGTTAGCTCGTTAAACTATTTCACTCAAGTTCGGCGGGCCATTTTAAATCGTCACGCCGGCCGTAATTGGCCCGCAGACTGCGGTTTAGAACCCCTCATCTACACTGATAAATATGCCATAGTCGTTATATTTGAATACAATTATACTTGAGTTAGGAAATAAAAATGTGGAATCGCACCTCAAAGTTAGGGGGGGTGTTTGAAATTTTAGGGGGGGTGTTCACCCCCTACAGGGGGGGTGTAGGGAAATCACTGTGCTCGACACTCTCTGTCAACTTCACGTTTCTTGGGATATTCCATGGTTAATAAAACTTAATATAAAATCTAATTTCTAAAATCTATTTATATTTAGAATATAAATATAACTGATACCAGTAGTGGGGAATGTTTACAACGCTCTATGCTTTGATCTTATATTGTTCGTTTAACAAGTGTGCTAACGCAATTGTTTGTTCACTAAGGCAATTGTTTATTTTACCAGCT
This sequence comes from Styela clava, assembly GCF_964204865.1. NCBI lineage: Eukaryota > Metazoa > Chordata > Ascidiacea > Stolidobranchia > Styelidae > Styela > Styela clava. The sequence goes on from NC_135259.1 coordinate 1,889,244, forward strand.
CGCACTGTCAGTGCGGTCAACTTTCAGGAATGATGCGTCGGACCGCATTACAGAGTGTGGTTGGATACAGTCAGCGGGCCGGACAAAATCTCGTCGCGAAAAGCCGTATTATTACAAAAAATACTTCGGTATCCAATCTTTGTCAAATGCTTGACACTCTCTGTCAACTTTACGTTTCTTGGGATATTCCATGGTTAATAAAACTTAATATAGAATCTAATTTCTATTTATATTTAGAATATAAATATAACTGATACCAGTAGTGGGGAATGTTTACAACGCTCTATGCTTTGATCTTATATTATTCGTTTAACAAGTGTGCTAACGCAATTGTTTGTTCACTAAGGCAATTGTTTATTTCACCAGCTCGCACTGTCAGTGCGGTCAACTTTCAGGAATGATGCGTCGGACCGCATTACAGAGTGTGGTTGGATACAGTCAGCGGGCCGGACAAAATCTCGTCGCGAAAACGGTGCGGATAAAATCTTATCACTGACCACGTTGCGATTTCTTACAATATCGGCCAAATTAATCCGGGTGAAAATAAAGTATTGAGGTGAAGTTATATAATATATTTTATCGTATACCATTGCTTGTTTTCTAGTCGACAAAAAATACAAATCTCTCTCTCTTTTATTGATTTGGGTAATTCCAACGACTAACATAATTTTAACAAAACCACGTAGACTCAAATTAACAGCAACTTAATACGCCGGATTCTATTTGAAATGCTAAAACACCCTCCTTCAATGAAAAGTGTGGCCCACTAAAAAAACGTAGGATAGTATTAACGTATTTATCACTGGAGAGAAAAAAGCCGAAAACGAAGGTTCAATCATATGTAGAACCAGAGCTCCTCATCCATTTACTTTACCGGCAATCATCTCGCGCATAATTGTCCCACACGGGGGCTAATCAGAGGCGCCGTGGCGAGCGTAATCCTAACCCCTATCACGTTGCGCCACACCGCAGAGCCTTATGTTGTTTCGCATGCGATGCCCGTCAAGGTCACTACACTCATTCAGAAAACTCCACCATGAATACAAAGAATTATGTTATGAATCAGGCTAAGTTGATTGATGTGAGACTTGATGCAATTCAAATTAATACGATCAGGGAACAGTAATGCAATGAAACCAGCTAGTCTGAAAAATTTTGTTCCCAAGGTTCGATACACAATGATGTACAAAATGTATTAACAAAAACTGTTATGATAATTAATCCATGTGCACACCTGAGAGGTTGCGTTTCCGTGGCTCAGTCCATGTACACACATGGGAGTCAATATACCGGCCATCAACTCCTTGTAATACAAGTCATAGCATCTTCGTCCCAAATTTGATGCAGTCACTTACAATAATATACATATAAAACTAGCACAAAAAATATGTCTTGAGCAGAAGGGCTGCAAATATTTTATATCAGGAATTTTTAGTAACCATGCTGGTAATTCAAGTCCGTATTGACGATAAATTTCTGACTACTATGTGGCAATTCACGGTATTGCAGGAGAGGTAATTCATATTATATGCAATCCTTTTGAAATCTCTTTGCTTGACTCCGAACTTTTTTCTCATATTCCTGCGGGTTATGACTGGAAGGAAAAATATTGCCATAAACTTTTAGCCAGAAAAGCAGAAAGAAACACTATTTTATTAGTCATTAAATAGATGAAATAGAGACTAATTGAATCTACATATCAGTTAAAGAAGACCTGCTCAACAAAGCATATTGTAGAAATGCAGCGTTTTGGAAATGAGTATGATGTTGCCATGAGCCCATGATAGGGAAGTGGAGTCTTACATTAATATTCCTTCATTTGAGGTCTTGAATTTAAAATCTAACAATGAAAATTTACTAGGCAAATGGAGACACCTTCAATTGCCAAGGCAATAACATAAATATTTTAGATTTGCCTAGGTGAGGGGGAAAAGAATGTGTCATATAATTACCTGTATGCTGAATAAGCTTCAGCTTGTGCTGGGTCGTTTATATTTGGCTCAGTCAGCAGATCTTGGATGCCAAGTAATATCTAAATTATGATACAAAATGCAAAATAAAAAAAGGGCCCAGATTGTTTTATTGAAGTTTTTTTGCAATTTGTAAAAATCTAATAAAATGAGTAATGTTAGGGTTACGGCATTCAGGTTAGTTGAGAAAATTTAGATTTCAATTTTTACTAAACCACATTTTAGACACACTAAACGCCATAACCAATATATAAATTTCAAACCGCTTAAATCTCAAGAATAAACTTGTATCGCATTGATTACAGTCAATGAAATCAGTATAATCTACTCATCTTTTTGATGTCGTCATTTGTGTTTTACAAAAATAAGTTTTTGTACATGCGTTTTGATTGAACGTCATTTTTATGCTGGGAGTGTACCTATTTCAAGGTTGACCTATTTTCAAGGTTGAAAAAAGACAATGAAACAGGCAGAATCAGCTAATTTTGAGTTCACCATGCTCATTTCACAAAGCAAGATAATTCAAATAAATGTCACATTGCGAAAAACTGCAAGCATTTTAACCACCATATTTTACAGACCATAAGGTGCACCGAATTATAGTGAGCACTCACAATAAATGCGGCGCGGCGGTGTGGCTCAACGGGCTAAGCGTTAGGAATACGCTCGCCACCGCACCTCTAATTACTCTGCGTGGGTTCACAGGTTCGAATCCCATGCAGGGATGATTATGTGCGAGAGGATTGCTGGACTCCTCGCCGTCGTTGGGTGGTTCACTGACCGCTGTTCGGTTACGGCTTCCTCTACCACCAAGTCCATGCTTCCGAAAACAAACAGTATAACTAATCCCATACCTGACTTGGAATGGTAACCGGACGAGAGGCCGTGGTTCGCCAATGGATAAGCCATCTTATCGACTTTCCTCTCCCCCGGGATAAATATGTAAATCCTATCCTATTCTATCCTAAATTACTCAGGTTTTTTCATACATAAGGCACACTGTGCATAAGACGCAACCATTACAAGTACTATCTAGTTTTGAGTGTACGCAATAAAGTACTACCTGTTCCATATATTATGCGCACGATCGATTTTGAAGAAAAAAAAGGTGCCATATGGTCCGTAAAATACGGTAGAATGAATTGGGATTGATAGGATTCCAATTGGTGAATCACCAATGCCTAACCTGTTTAATGGTGATAGCAGGTCTCCAATCCTTTTCTTCATCCAGAATAGAAAGACAAACAGTACCAGATGGATAAACATTGGGGTGGAACAAGGGAGGTTCAAACTTGCATTTAGGTGGTGAAGAAGGATAATCATCTTTGAATATAATTTTCAGCTTGTATAAACCACCTTCCCACGCAGTCTATGGATATAAAAAATGTTAATGTTACTTCACACTACGATGTCAGGAAATACATTATTACCATTACATGAAAAAAACCACTTGTCACAATCATATAACATCCTACACAATTTCTTCGAGACAAGAATATTCTAACAAAGCAATAGTACAATGGAAATGCATCAAAACTTGCATTTATTGTATTCACTTAAATTTCATGTGTTGCTTCGCTTGCGTAGTTCAACGCGACCATTTTCATAGTCAATAAAGATATAGTGGTATTAAGGTTTCAACAAGTTATTCAATATAGATTCGCATACTGCCCCTTGCTTTGTTGGTACAATCACTCAATACAATACTGATACAGCTTAAATAATTATTAAATATAACATCTCAATGCCAAAAACATTGTCCAGTAGCCAATGGCTTGAATATGCAATGATAACTTACCCCAGCCTTTCCAGGAATTGCTGAAAAATAATAAAATAGATTGAAAAATTTTTTTTATTGGGTAGAAAATGGAACAAGATGATTTTTAAAAGATAAGAGAAAGAGATTTTATTCCCACAAAACAATGTTAAAAAAGAACAATAGTATCCGATTTTTTTGTATAGAAATACAGTGCTGTGAATACTTGAACATTGAATTGTGTTGGTTAGTATGCAACAAGACCTTTACAGGTCACTGAGACTCCTGACCATTTTATTTACTCTGTGATCAAACTGTCAGTATGGATTATCACAATATGAAATTATAAAATAAAGACAGAAAATGAGTCGGCTGATAAATAATTATTTATTTTTTCTACTAGCCGACACTTTACATCAGATTTATTGTATAGTTCAGAGGGCATGTGTAAAATTGTGTATATATTATATTACACTTTGATCAAGTACAATACTGATCCCATCCACAGAACCTGGTTCCGTGTAGATTCATTATTTTGTCAACCAAAATACAAACAGTCATAAATACAAATGAAATGTAACATAAATGAAAATTGCTTTGATAAGACAACTACGACTTACCAATAAGGTAATATAACCAAGCAGTTACTAATTCCAAGTAGAACATGATATTTATGACAATTTTGAACTAAAATTTCAGGTTATGATATCTGAAACAATATCTCACCACAATCCCATGTCATCAAATTGAATGTTCCATCTGGATTCTTCACTGGTCTTGCCACAAAACCCTATATAAGAGAAAAATTTGAACCCAGCAAAAAAACATTTCTTTCTCACATATTTTTGGACATGTTCATGGTTTATTTATATTAATATTTGAGTTATTGATTCATTAATCTTACATTCATACATACAATAACGCTAAATGCCCTATCAATCCCAGCCCTCATATCGTAATGCTAATCAGAAATTGAATAAGTGAAATTTCTCTTTCACAAACGAGAAATAAGTCTAATGTAGGCCTACTAAGTATAAGCGATTTCTGAGAATATTAGCTTTAAATAACCAGAACATGATTACAAAAATGAATTGTCAGATTGCATTTCAAAATATACAATAATTCTCACAAAAGGGTGGTCTTTTCTCCATGCCTTTCTTTCTTCTGACAATCTAGAGGGGGCAATTCCAGACATCGGTAAGGTGGATTATAGGACTCAAGCAATAAACAAATAGCAGAGTTAGGTGGAAGTTTTTTATTGAAATTCACGCTGAGAACACTCCAGTCTAACCTCGATTGGCATACGTCATGTAAGCAGACTACTCAATCCGCAAAAAAGTCTTTGCAGTGCAGCAGTATACCGTATATTATTTAACTGTTAGTTAGGTAAAATGAAGTCATGATAATATTAGCTGTTCATGAGATTAGATGACTTCTTTGAATAAAACAAAAATAGGACTGAAAAATGAACACTGTAATTCAGTCATCGGTTTTCTGATTTTAATCAAGGCAAATATACTCTACTTAATATTCATCAGACATTTTCTTTTTCTGCACACTTTTATATTACACTATCCAGCTATCAGCAGCAGTCTGTCCATTTGCATTTTTATGTTACCTATATTCACGTATTACTACTACCGGTATATCTGTATATTATACTTGGGGAGGAAAATAATCAAAATGTAATGAAATGTTTATGTAAAATCTAAGTGATCTGCTTAATCTATATCAGTCATGAAATCATTGTGCACTGAAGTAACACAATACTGCAATAGGTAACAGAATAAATTTCTCAGTCAATTATGGGAGATAACTTCAAATACATAGTCTACTACCAGTATGTTCCTCATGCACAACAAATTGCCATCAAAAGTGATTTTCTGAAAAAATTGTGATTTCTCTAATTGATTTATATTGCCACTGATACAAGAGGCAGAATAAAAATGTCAACAATAAGTATTTTTCTGTTTTGGTTCTACCACATAGGCTATATTTTTTATTTAGAATTGTTATCTTTGGTTTTAAGATAGGATTTACATTTTTATCCTGGTGGAGAAGAAAGTCGAAGAGACGGCTTAATCATACACCCGCATGCAGGCATGAGATTCGAACCTACGAAGGGCACCGTAATCACAGGCGCAGTGACGAGCGTATTCGTACTTCGTAGCGCTTAGAACGATGGGCCCCACCGCCAAGCCAGGTTTCATTCGCTCTCCTGATTCTGTGGCCAGTTTTTATTTGTTACTGTCAGAATAAATTACAGGTAGACTATACCTCTGTGAAGCTAGCAGCAAAACACGAAATTGTGACTGACAGAATCGCAGAAAATACCCACGCGTAAAATTAAATGTTCCCAATGATTTTTAAAAGAAAGTGTATATTTTGATTAGTTTCACAATAGCAATTAAGGCAAAACAATCATTAACTACACTCCTCGTATTGTTAATATATAGTAAACAAGCTAAAGCGACTGTTACAGTGCACACAATTTTTTTATAATTTTTTGAGAGATATTTAAAAATGACTGAATTTTCGTCGTGTAACATGGTCGTTTCATGAAAACCTCCAATAAAGGCAGCATTGCAACACCATTGGTGAAAAGTAGAAACCTCAAAGATTCGATTTCATTATGTCAGAACAGTCTCAGCACGTTTTGACTTGATCATATATAATACTAAACATAGCGTATATTCTTCTTGATCAGAATTTTCAATTTTCATATTTACCTTGTAAGTGAACACTATATGCACGTGGAACCTATATTCAATGTGTAAAAATATTCTGGCTGAAAGTGCTGCTAGCTTCACAGTGGTGTAGACTATACCTGTATACTGTACCGGTACGGTATTTTATCAATTAACGTTAGTACTTTTTCAATGCTTGTATGCCGCTCACAGTTTATGGAGACGGAACATACCGGTGTGAAGAAATATCAGACAGAATTCAGGAAATTTGGAGGAGATATAATTCAACATATTCATCCTGAGGAAGCAAGTGCAGTTTTAAGTATTCTGTGGCGTCTGTAGCTGCCGCAAAACCATGGCGGTATTTCTATTCCATGGCCGCTATGGCCAATCCTATCATGGTTAACTGATTAACCATGAACCTATGATGACGACTGACTTTTAAGCTGCCACAAACCAATGACGAGCTGCCGTTACCGCGGCAGCAAATCGAAAACCAATGGCAGGTAAAATTTTGCTGTCGTAACCACGATAGGTGGGCCGTAAAGACAGAGCTGTCCCTTATGATGACAAGGATTGGGTAAGTTGGAACGTTTTTCTTATGGATACAGTTTTGATGTATTTGGGGTTAGGGTTTAAGTAGATATAATTCCGCATGATCAATCAAAATCTGGTGCATGAATTTGTGAATATACAGTTAATACTGATTACTGAATAGCGCTATAAAACCGTGGCAAGAGATGCCGCGGTTCGTTCGTGGCAGGAGCTGCCATGAAGTGGTAACAACTGTGCCTCTGAGGAAGAGTATATAAGTATAATAATATAAGTATATTTTGATTTTCCCGCAAAAAAATCATACACCAAACACAAACAATGAACACACAGAAGATTGGGTTGGGAAAATCGGGGAAACTGGCAAAACCTTTATAAAGGTTTAATACATGCGTCAGTTTACCCACATTCAACACAAAAACATATATTCAAAATAAAAAAGACAAAGACACGAACGGGTATCATTCATTGTGGTGTATCATTCGGGCGTCAAACTTGTGTAACATAAACACTCGGTGGGTCCCAACAATGACATTAAACAACATGATGCGCAACTCCGGCATTTTTGTCCGAAGATCGTATTCGATAGCACGCTCCAATGCACATACTTGACGAGACGAAAACGAGCGGATGTGTGCTGCTTTCAAGGCGTAGCACGAATGGTGTTCGTGCCTGCTTTGACAGTTGTTGTCGATTTTAATGATATTTTTGAAAGTTGGGGTAAAAAGAAATCGGTAAAAAGTAAGGTGAATACTATTGTTGTATATCACACCCACTATTCGTCTAATCTCAATTTCCTATTATTTATTCACAGGACAACTATAGCAGACGGGGAGATATCAGAAGTCTGGCGACATATCAGTGACAGTGTGATTCCAAGAAATATAATGCAATTGAAAATAGAAAATTGCAATAGAAAAACAACCTATGGAGACATGCAAAGACATTTGACCCTCCGGTAGAGTTGTGTATGGCCCCCACATCCTGCAGGGCTTGAGGAAATTAACTAAAAATTCCAAAGCGTAAGATTGCATAAGCGGTCTTATTTGTAAAAAGGCACAAAACACGCCAGACATACTTAAAACAGCTTTGGTAATGAGGATTACGGGTACCTCACTGCACCTGTGTTATATTTGGTTCATCAACTTTTGGTAGTACTATAGAAGAAATTCCGGAAGGGGTATAATCATCATTCATGATAAAATACTATCATATATTTTTTGAACAACGTCAATCTAGACCAGGGATCTCAAACTCGCGGCCCCAGAGAACTTCCAGTGCGGCCCTCGAACGCTTAACAATAATTGTAATAGTATTTTGGAAGTTTTTTTTTTATCTAAATGTAATAGATTTTTCAAACCTTCTAAAGTGAAATTGATTATTCACACAGAAAACAATTTACTGAAAGTAGTTTTGGAATATTAATTTTTTTTGTCCACATTTTGACCCAATTAAGAATACACATCAAGCTAGCAAAAGAATACTTGAATAAAACACTTGAGTAATTAAATTAAACGCAAAGTACACGAAGAAGGTGGCATTTTCGAAGAAAATGGGAGTTGTCACATTTCTGCTCTTCACAAAATTCTGAAGCACATTGTTTAATTTGTCATATTTCCATCAATACAATCAAAAAACACAATAAGCTCAGCAGTCAATATGACAAATTCGAAGACCAACTTCGAACAGAAAATTTCCATGTGTTTGTATATTAATATAATTATACAACGACTTAGTTACTAAAAATCAATATCAATAATAATTCAAGCAATCCTATGCCACGCAATGTAGTGCAAAATGTCTTGTCGAAAAAATCTGTCATTTGTTTTTTTACTGATCTATACATGAAATGATAAAAGTAACTTTTTTGCATTACTGGAATTAATTAAACATTCGTAAAGATCCAGATAAACCCATGATCATGTGGCCTCGTTAGTTAGAGTTGGTACTATAAAATCATTTCAGACTGGCCTTAGTATGCTGGTGACACAAAAAAGATGCCAAACGCCAGGACGAATGTAATTATTAAAACATTGAGTTTATACTGTAGTATTTTTGTTAATTTTAGGTTCATATATTTAGATTAAGTTATTTTTAGTGTATGTATTATTCTTTCCTTATTCAAAGCTTGTTCAAAAATGATTTTGATGGTTGTACATAGAATTTTACGATTTTTTATAATAAATACTGTAACTTGCAAATGTTGCAATAATAGTGGAATGCAAATATTAATATGTAATTGCATTTGAAATTGAAGAAAATATTAAAACTTAATCCAACTGTTTAGTTGCATCACAATATATGTCACAAACTAAAACTATCTTAAAAATATCTTTTAAGTATACATTATCAAAAACTGTTTGCGGCTCTTTTTACAATTTTTAAAATGCAATGCGGCTCTCGAAAACCCATGAGTTTGACACCACTGATCTATTCTAGACGATTCAAGCATTGCTTTGGGAAATTATATCACTTCAATTAAATTGAAATAATCTCGCTATATTAAATACAAAATCGTTGCTATCATAAAGGTAAACCAATTCAGCCACTCGAAATATATTGGCCTTCACAAAGCAATGGAGGCAAAATTGAGAGTTCATGAGCTATGAACATTTGTTCTTTTCTTTGTCTTGAACTTTCCATACTCCACAGCCCCTATTAATTTTTTTTAATTTTAATTACCATGTGATGGTCATACATATCTTTAACTTGTATTTTCTGTCATGATGTATTATCTCAATGTGCCAAACTATTAATTTGTGTGCATATTTTGCTTCCAGATGACATAAATGTATTGTCATGTTTATTACCTCAGCTTGGAGTATTGACAAGAAAAAGGTGCCAGTAAATTAGGTAAAAAAATTTTCAACTCATTGTTATAATCAGAATTCACAATCAATAGGAATTATAAACAGCCAACAATCAGTGAGAATTATATGCGAAATCCCTCAGAATAAATTTGTCTAAAATCGGAGGAAGGCAAAAAATATAGGTAGTTTCCATTCACACAAGCATTTCAAGAAGACTTGCTCGAGCCAAACTAAATGAGCATCGTCAGGTGATCGGTAAGGCTGCAAGTTGAATTCAGCCCTGCAACCTCCTGCATAGAAGATAATATTAATTAGTGGGCTATGAGCTAAATTCCTAAATTTAAACAAACCTATCTACGATGCATTATGTACCAGCAATGTTACCTACGATTAACTGAATATGTAATATGTCTAATAAATTCACCTACAAAAGCAAGTTCGATAGGTGCAAACTTTGTGTTATGGAATTGTATCGCAGCACAGTTTTGTATGACACCCTCTTTAAATGAAATTTCAATGATTAAGCGCAAACATTAAAATTACTAACTTCGAACTTTGTCATTATCTGCAAAATGTTCCACACAAATCTTTCCGCTATCGCGTTTGTAATCTTCTCTGATAAAAAAAAAACGTCTATGATGTCCAGAATTGCTCTTTACAGCTTGCCTGTTATTCCAGCTTTCCAAGTAAGCAAAACTTCTTAGATATAGAGATTATTTTGTTTCGTTACAGGCGCAAAAAGGCAGGTACTACACGTAAAAAAGACGCCGAGTAGCAAAAGCGAGCGGAAAACGGACGCGAAAGGCGACGAGAAATATGTGCATTGGAGCGTATCATGAAATACAATGTTTTGCCTGTAGTCTTATGGAGTGACGTCAGAGTTGCCTATCATGTTGTTTAATGTCATTGGTCCCAATTAATGAATACACTTTGATAGGATAGAATGCATGTTTATGGCATGTCTGTATGTGTATATTGAAGAATTTTTGCAGGTTTTAGTAAGCTTTCTGGTGATTTTTGCATGTTTTAGCTTGATAAATGACAAATATTGATCAATGTGTTTGCACAATAAAAGTGCTTGTTTTGTATTGCACTGTTTACCTATCCATGGCATTGTGGCCCTTCGAACTATGCAAAAATAATTTTGTGGCCCCCGGAGCCGGCTACTCTGGAACAACCAGCTATATCTAATCACAATTCAAATTTTTACATTCACATTTTTACTACACAAATAAATTATTTGAAATAATGTATTTTTCTATCGTATCTACTTTATTTATGCGCTGAATAAAACGTCACTGTTCATCCAATAAATTGATCCAATTGATTGATTTTATGTAAATAAACTTGTTTTTATGTATTATGCGAATTCTAACATAAATCAGAACTTGGCTGGTATTCAAGTTCGGTAAAAACGTTCACGTCCCGCGATATTAAAAGAGTCGTGCAAGACTGCTCTAGGACATTGTTGCCGAGGCTGCACATCTTTTGCATCTGAGATATGGTTTTTGATTGCAAGGAAACTGATCAAATACAAGTAACAGTTAATATGCGCGCCAAAAATAGCGATCTTTTTCGATTCATTTTCTCAAATATGTTTAACATCCATCTTATCGGCTACTTTGTTTTGTCTGTCATTTAGACGTACGGTACTGCATGATATGGAAAAGAAATTAGTGCGAAGGATCTTAATCGGAATCAACTCCCCGGCCTGCAAGCTTTCGAGAGACATAATAATTCACTCATAATTCACGTGTATTCGCAAAAAAATGGATCTGCTCGCAAATCGAATTTTACTTGTTGAAAGTACAGACTATCAGGTAAATCCGGGTAAATCAGTGGGCTACGTGATTTCCGTGAAAATAGTACGATTTTTATCTGGCTAAAGTATCTATGACTATTTTATCCAACTTTTTATCTCAATGTGTATTCACACGATGGAATCGAAACGGTCATAGTTTTGAAAGTTTAGTTTTCAATGGGAGATGCAAGAACAGCTCGATTTATTTAGTCTTTGTTCAAGTCTGCCTCACATCAATACTGCTCTATGGACGTAGGTAGATGAATTCACAAAAAATTACGAGTTATTGAGATGTGTTACTGAAATATTAAAATTCAATTACCACGGAATATCTGTCGGCCATTGTGATTTCATTGTTGGAGATTGTTGTAACAAGTTAGTATTATTTATTAAAATTGAGACACTATCAGTTGAACACAGACTAGCGTCAACAGTTTAATAGCAAAGGAACACTGATTAAAAGAGCGACAGACAAAAATAAACGAACTAACTGACTAACTAAAAAAACTAACATCTTTTTTATGTCTATCGATTTATTGGCCCAACACGAATACGTCACACACTCGTGGACTTACAAAGCAGCCAATCAAAAAGTTGTCTACTGGACACGTTTCAAAACACGTGTCATCCCCTTTTTTCCGAAATAAGCATATCAAAATAAAACAACACTAACTACAACTAATAATATTGATCACAGTATATTTCAGGTGGTCGTCGAATTTTTGTAGATCTCCGTATCTGTGGTAGTACCAATCTGATTGCCAAAATTGATGTCGCTCAAAAATAGCATTTTTTTCTAGGATTGCAATAGTTTTTAAATTTATTAACAACTTTATCAAGTTTCTTTCTGTCGTCGGCTTCCGCAAAATCAAAATCACTAAAAATTTCTACCACATCTTCCCCGCCAAAATTGAGTAATATTGCTACTTCTGTGTTATTCTCTACTTTGCCTTGTCACCTGATGCTTCTAATTATATTTCAAACTGTTGCTCGAATTTCCCCCAGTTTTCGCTTAGATTTCCTTCGAAGCGGACGTTTCTGGGAGAGTTAAATTTACTCACGCTGATCAGTCTTTTAATTCTGACACCATGTTATAACAGGTTTACATTATTTATTTGGCGCTGCGGTGTGGCTCAACGGGCCAACGGCTAAGCGTTAGGAATACGCTCGCCACCGCACCTCTAATTACTCTACGTGGGTTCGCAGGTTCGAATCCAATGCAGGGATGGTTTTGTGCGAGAGGATTGCTGGACTCCTCGCCGTCGTTGGGTGACCTCTGGTCGGTTACGTCTTCCTCCACCACCAAGTTCATGCTTCCGAAAACAAACAATATAACCAATCCCATACCTGACTTGGAGTATTAACCGGACGAGAGGCCGTGGTTCGCCATATGGATAAGCCGTCTTATCGGCTTTCCTCTCCCCCGGGATGAATATCGTCACGCTAATAACCGAATTGCGTAAGTCATTTTTGGCGATTTTGAGTTTTTTATAAAATAGGTATTTATGTAATGCTGCGCACCTGTCTGTTAACTCAGATTTTATTTTAAGAATTCCGAAATCCATAAAAATGGAGATTTAGTATGACATGCACATTTGTGCAGTTGTTTTGTCATAATGAATTATCATTGTTACCGCAGGACTATTGTGACGTCACAAAGGCAAAATAACCTCGGCAAAGTATTTTCGAGTTTTTGCATCTAGGATTTTAGCTTAGCGCGTATTAATTTGAATTTATACTACAGTATAAGAAGACGTGCACTTGTGATATTCACTGTCCGAGTCCAATTCACCTTGGTTGGCTTTTATATTGGGTACATTGCTGTTTTATTCTTTATATTTAATCTTAGTCTTGTTTCGGTGGGTGTGCAGAACGTGTTATATTGATGAATTATATATTTTTAAACATAAAAAATAATGTAATTGAAACTGATTAGCTATTTTGGGGATTAGACATTGTAGATACTGAGAATTACATTCGTTTTTGAAATGTTTAGTTTTCAGGACTGGTGCATATAGTAAAGTTGCAATATTGCGTATGTCCCCAAGTCATAGACACATTTCTTTTTAAGTCACAGTGCGCCATTATGAGGTCACTTAACTGCGTCATACAAAGTAACTTACATCCGGCTACGATCAAAAAATTGAACCACGGCAAATTATTGACTCTCAATGGCATAACAGTATCATTAGGAAGTTTTCCACGTTTTTCTCAAAACTGCTAAAAATGACTTACGCAATTCGGTTATTAGCATGACGATATGTAAATCCTATCCTAATCCTATTTATTCAAATTAAGATACAATCAGTTGAACACAGTCGAGTGGTAACAGTTTACCAGCTGAGGAACACTGATTAAGAGAGCGACGACAAGAATCAAGAACTAACAGTTTTTTTATGCCTTATGACTATGCCTCGTTATGACTAATGAGAATCGGACAAAATTGAATACTACTGCACAGAGCTCAATCGGACAACTAAAAATACCAAATTGCCCAAAACAAACTAGATAGAATCAAGCAGAACTGAATAGAGTCGTATATATATATATATATGCGTGTCGAATAGTATAATCATTAAAAGACACCTAATAAGACGAGGCAGGCAGGAATCAAACTATATTATATATATGCGTATTGTCGCTAAAACATAGTATTAAACTTATTTTAAACATGCTGGTGTTGTAGGTTGATTAGTCTAGTTTGACTCCACATAAAAACCATAGCTTGTTCTAACTAATCCCCGATTGACAACATACGAGGTAAACTTGAAAGAACAATTCTTAAAAATTGACATTTGGAATATTGAACGAAGCAAATTCTATCAATTGATTACCATTAAGAAAAACCAATTTTTTGTGTCACACTGACGGACGAGAAACATTATTTACTATTTTATTGAGATTCTGAATATCTCATAAATAAAATAATTTACTAAACAAGAGAGCTATGCTCAAATATATAAACACGTAGAATAAAACAAAATATATTATCATCACTTCACCAAAAACCATAGAGTACCCTATCCTGCACGAAGCTGAAGAGCGAACTTACATGGCTATGGAAACTGACTTACTAGTACCGCTTGAACCCCTCCACTTGAATGTTAGATCAATTTCAAAATATAAAAAATCCAATAACTAACTTGCTCTCACGATGTGCCCATTTCGTCGCCTCATGAGAAACTAAGTTACCAATTCGCCAGTTTGTAATATCAATATTTCTGGATTTAACTCCATCCATGAGCCCTCTTCCACGAAAGCTGGTGGTGTTAGCCTGCGATATAACGCCCCGAGTGCTCGCCATCATCAGTGTGTTGAATACAATGAAACTAGGCTATTCTGGCATGTTTCCTTAATTAATGGTGATTTATTCACGACACGCTTTTATGCAGTGCCACGCTTAGTCGAGAAGATTGATAATTTTTTTCGGGCGAGAGTCGAGAATAAGTTTTTTTTCCACGTTTTCTTTGTGACCAGTTTTGATTTGAATTTCAAACGTAGACTTGTATTAATTAAGGACCTAAGTGTATATTTTATTATACAGTATCTGTACTTGAAAAAAAAATCAATTCTATCGTGCATCTTCACAATATACGAACATTGGGCATTACAATATACTGTGTGCTTATCTATCCTCAGGAACTCAGCTGAAGTTTAATAGTACTGGGGAAGAATCATGTGTTACGCAATCGACTTCATGCGTTACGCAATTCAAAAAACTATTTCTATATAGGCTACAGTATTTTGTTCGTTTTGCTTTGTTTTTCTAAACCGACTTTGAACTGTTTAATCTTTTTGCTGACTTCAGCAATTGTGGGTCACGTTTTATTTTTTTCGAAAATTCACGACACGTGTCTTTCAAGTTGAAGTATATTAAAAGCTCACTTTTCGTTAGTTGTATGGAACATCTGTTCCTTTCACTGCGCCATTTAGATGACATTACACTAAAAATGCGTTCACAATAAGCTGAGGTTCCGGGAATAGAGAGCACAAATGAAACTATTCTGAAAACATTAACACACTTAACATTGGAATTTACTGCTTGTTGTTTTGCATTCTGTGAACAGTTTAGTGCTTCGAATCGTGCCAAAAGTTTTTTGAATGTTCATCAAATAGGTCATCCATATTCAAATTAGGTTTGTCTTTTAGCTTCAAATGCTCTATAATTTTTAAAAGTGTCTGATATTTTGGAGAAAGATTATCCAAAAGAGACAATTTTCCAAATGTTGAATTTTCATCAAAGTCAAATCTTTTTTCTAAATACGTTATTGCAGAGTTGGGAAATAATCCAAAATCTTCAGTTGCGTCTTGAGCTTCGGTAGCACTCACATTTGCATGAAGTTGGTGAACATCATACTCAAAAAATTCTTCATCAGATGAAGATTTTAATCTATTTCTTAATTTAGTAAGAATAATGAAAACATATTCTGTTGAAGTTTCATTTTTTTTCAGTTCTTGAACAGCTAATTTAAATATCTCCATTACATGTTGTAAGAATATTAAATACATTTCAATAAGCTGAGGAACTTCTGTTGGCTCATTGTCAATCATAAGAAGTTTATGTAATTGTTTGGAACATTCAGCTGGTCTGCTCAAGAAATAAGAACTTGAAGCTTCCCAAGAAAGTAAGATTCTTTCGATGCATGGGTGCAGAGATAGCCAACTAGTAGGTACATGACGCAGAATTTCATGAAATTCCGTCTCTACAAATATATGAAAGTCTATAAGAGTTTGTCGTCTTTTTGCCGACATTGACACATGACTGTAAATTTTCAAGACACTATTTTCAATGTCAACATTCAAATTTCCTAAAGCAAATTTCAATGTATTGTGTACAATGTGTGCACTGCAGTTAGGCGTAATATTAATATCATTTAGTGTGCGAACATTAGTATGAAAAGAATGTTTTTCTCCAAAGTTGCAATTTGCGTTATCTGCACTTAAACAAGGAAAACTCTTTTCCAATCAAGTTGTAAATTGTTCATAGTGTTTTTCAAACAAGTGAACATTCCATCCGCACTTTCATCTGCATTCTCGAATAAATCAATAATATGCTATTTTCCAAGCTAAAATAAATATTCATTTGGCCAAAGCGAAATTAAAAAGAATAATTGAAAGCTTGAAATACATAAACGGAGGCGATTCAAGAACGGAATAATATCAAACACAGTACTGGAACTATCGGGCAAAACGATGTTGGAAAAAATAAAGGACAATTATCATCTTAAAAAGGACAAGGACAAAAATCTCAAATAAAGGATTGTCCTTTGAAATAAAGGACGGTTGGCAACCCTACCCTCTGCACTCAGCATCAACTTTTCTACGTGTTTTTACCATTTGTCTAATTATAATTAAATTGTGGCAGCGTGATCGAAACAGGAAGTGAAAAATCAGTGTCCCCAGCAGTG
This sequence comes from Styela clava, assembly GCF_964204865.1. Taxonomy (NCBI): domain Eukaryota; kingdom Metazoa; phylum Chordata; class Ascidiacea; order Stolidobranchia; family Styelidae; genus Styela; species Styela clava. Next base: position 1,906,228 of record NC_135259.1, read on the forward strand.
ATTGCGAAGCAGCAAAAGGCGACAAATGTGTATTTGCAAATTTACGCACTCAATTTTTGTATTATCAAGCCATGAGCCATATATAACAGATTTTTTTCGCGGACCCTCTGAATGTGCTACACGGTCACGGACCCTACTTTGGGAACCACTGGTTTCGACTGAAAACGATCTCAGCAAATGGGCAAGTAACTAGAGCCTTCGCGTTATATCTGGCGTCAAGAAAGTTAGCATTTGATTCATGTAAAGAGGTGGTCGACAAAATGCGGCTCTCGAACAATTTTTGTGGCCCTCGACACCACTTTTAATGAATTTCTCATCAATATACTCTTATCTGCACATGGCTAGATGTTGTACGTCTTTTTTAGGAAGTTAGCTGGAGCGAAACACATGTCAGTTGTATGTAGTTGAAACAGAAAGAGCAGTTGGGAATTAATGTGGGTAGAGCCCTCATATGTGCATATTTGACTCAGTAGTACTTACAGTTTGCCGACCACTGATGTAAAGCGTTTTATGTTAACTTAGTTAGACTGGCGATGTAATTGGTAGATATGACATTCAAGTTGTATTGCTATAAGTTGGGCATGGTTTTCTCAAATGCGTTAAGCTGTTGCGCGAGAGGATTGCTGGACTCCTGTAGGGTGGTTTACGTAATCGCCCATCTATTACAGCTTCCTCCATCAAGTCCATGCATATGTAAACAAATGAACTGGCTAACTAACCCCACACCCGACTGGTAACCAACCTGATGAGAGGCCGTGGTTAACCATATAATTTAAGCTATATTATCGGCCTCCTCTCATGGATAAATATGTAAATCCTATCCTATTGCAAGGGAATTCGATACAAAAAAGAACCAGTACAGAAAAGAACAAGAAAATTTTGAATTCCATCACTGCTTGTAATCCAGTTTGTACCAACCAGCATTGGATAGCAGGGCATGTTGGATGAATCCTATTCTTCACCTTCCGACTAATAATTATGAAATAGGTTGGCATAAATTATTTATTAATCAAGAGGGTAAGATTCACCCAAAATTTCACAGATGAGCGAAGTCGTAAAAATATTGAAAATGACAAAAATAACCATCCATATCTTTACCATCTATAAAGAAAAAGAGACTTATGAATGTTCGAAGGAAACCATATGCCATACAAATGCTCCACAATTCTCTGTGGGAAAAATAGCAACTACACTCAATAAGGACTCAAATCAATTACACTCAAAAAGATTTAAATCGTCTGAATATTTCATTATTTTCTACCTCTTGAAGTCACATTTACTGTATGAAAAATGGTACAAAGCAGTCTTTTTCAATTGCTACAAAATTGTTCCCCAGTTGCAGTCACATTACTTAGTTTATCGTCATCGAAGATAGTCGGAGACAGAAGCAAAAGCACAAGTTCCTATTTGACTCTGTGACATTCTCTTTATACATTGTTGTGCGTGTGATATGGCCATGAGCAATGGTGGAGTCTTTGGCAAATTTTGAGACTCTGAAAGGCAAAAGTTTTCATGAAGCATTTGAAGATGGACTCGGACATCAATACTGTGTAGAGCAGGGGTGGACAAGGTTTTTGAACCACGGACCAAAAATTTGCTCATCTAGACTGGCATCCAATGCAAGTGTGACTTAAAAAGTTAAATTTTATGAACAATATTTACAGTGTTACAAGAGCAAAAGTGGAAAACAATAAGCCTCGTGTCAAAACTAAATTTAATCGCAATCTCAACAAATTCCTTTTTTTAGCTAAAACATCAGAATTTGGTTTTAGTTTGGTTGTAGTAACATCAGGCGGGCCAGATCGAATTACCTAACGGGCCAGATTTGGCATACGGGCCGTAGTTTGCCCATGTAGAGCATCAGGAGAAGCATTGAAAAAAACTTACCTAATATGGCGCTGTTAAGTGCTGCACAAACAGGTTCTCGTTGTATTGGATCCAACTGATGACCAACCGGGCTGTTCCAGGGATCAGAATACGCCAGTAGACTGTAAGCATCCTTATCGAAAACAAAACAACTCAAAATCAATTGTTTAATTATAGTAATCTGACTCAACCTGAGCAAGTGACCTCATATTTTTGAGAATATCATTCTACTCACAAAGACATTACTTGCCAATTAATCTAAAACATTTTTAATAACATGCCTGAGCAAAGACAAAAGCGGTAGTACATACAACCTATGCAAAATCACATACAGCTAGCAATCATGACAACATCAATCATTTCAATTTTTTTAAAGTGTCAATTTTTAGTTGGAAAAATTAATATGGCTTTTGCTTCATTTTAGACTTCAAGTGCATAGGGTGCATGAGTTCAGCACAAGATTTTGACAGGTGACTTTTGAATAGTTACTTTTCCTCGATCATCGAATTCAAACAAACAACAACTATAACTTCAAAGTCTAACAGGGACGAATAGGTAGAACCAAGTATATGATAGTACATTTTCCATCCTACAAACTGGATATCCATGGAAGATTTGGATATTTTTTTGTAATATTGAAATATAATAAATTGCATGGAAAAATCATTTTTGTTGTTAGTACCTACTTAACTAGGTTCGCAATGCTATCTATGATTCCAAAAAATCATTGTGTTCTCACTGTTTTAAAATTCATATTTGTGGTTAATTAATTTCATCTTTTGAAATTATCCATATTCATAGTAAGGAGTAGCAATAGCATACCTCTAGCATTCTTTTATTTTTTATACTTGGTCCATGTTCTTTTTTAATATCACTGGAGAGTTGCAGAAGTTGCTTACCAAATGACAACATTTGAAGTATGGCAGCCGAATTTCCACCGCATAATTTTCTGTGGTAACCTGTGGACATATGTCAACATTAAGTTGTGACATACAAAGCTCTGGTCAAAATTTTAGGAAATACAATCTGAAGATAATAGGATTTCTAAATTCAAACAGTGTTGAGGGATTTTGACATGACCTGCAGATCACAGATCCTGATGGTTTGCTGCCAATTTAACTTGTTCCGATGTATGGACATAATTGTAAGAGGATGCCATAATTGCCACCCTGCAATTCCATCAGCTTACTTGAATACAATCAACCCTCACACAATTGATTTAAAAAAATTTTTTGGATGAATTAAAGATTCGATGACCACGGCTGCAGTGTCAAAGTCAGGTATGATGAAGACCAAGCTGAAACTCCCCAAGTCAATATAGACTTCTAATAGGAGTCAGAATCCCAAAATTTTCAAACATTTCTTTTCTGGAGCTGGAGTCAAAAATTTATTTTATTTGGTCAGAGTCGGAATTTTTGGTAACCTGAATTCAGGAGTCTTATTTATAATGGATCCAATGACTTTTCCCAGGAACTCACGGTATTGGCATATACGAACATGCACCTAACATTTCAATCAATATGGTAATTGTGGATAATTCAACATAGAAGAGTTCAATTTCAACACTGAGAAATGAGCCAGAAGAATCTGAAGAATGAGCTATTTTGATGAAGCATTGACGATTAAAATAAATATCCCTCTAGTTTATACCTCCTTCACTCGTGTCCATTGCACCATTTTCTGTTTTTGAAGCATGTAAATCCTCACGAGATGAAGAAACACCATTTATAAGTCGAGCGTCACCATTGACTGCATGTGGTAGATCTTGATTGGATATATTTGTTGATCCATTACTAATTGCTAACAGAGTTTGATCTTCAATATCTGTATCCATATCACTATCACTGTCAATACTAAAATAATAAATCATAAGCAATTAACATTAGTTTCGGACTATAATGATATGAGTTTTTTTCCCCCTTATTTCAGGGTTGTGCTATCTGCGGCCAGTGGGCCATCAAGGAAAAATTATGCAGCCCGCGGAGAAGTGCCAATCTTGACAGGTGTGCGGCCCGTGGAACGAGTTTTGAATTTGTTCAATCTGGTACATGCTAGTAATTCCAATTCCTTTGCGTTGCAAAGCCTATACCAGAGTCTACCTTATTATCTATGACGCTTGTGCGAAGCGAACAAAACATTTCATAAGATCAAATGGCAAAATTTTTGTGAACGCAACTATTAGAAAGTCTTTGTTCAAATAAAGGTCGACCTGCGGTTTCACTCAGATATCTGTATCTGGCCCTCCCGTATTAAAGCTTGCACACCCCTGCCCTATTTCATAACTTGTTATGAACTACGCAAAGCTGAGGAATGCTTAAAGTTGCAGCAGTAAGTAGTAAAGGGTAATTCAAATCAAGCAACCAATAATCTTCTGTGCTTTGTAATGACCTCAATTGCAACATGATTCCTTGGGATAAAGCAGACTAAACTCACGTCTGATATGTAATCTTGGTAGGTTTCCCCTTTTTCACTCTTAAGATATATGGAAAAAGCCAATCAAGCGTGGCAGAGGAAGTGTTAAATTAATGAATTATGATTCAATACTAAGTCACAGGCAGATTTATTTTCCAAATTTTGGTGATAACAAGGGTAGCATACATAATGAAAGATTAAAATTGTATTTTATGAGTTAGTTTTTGCTCTAACAAATTTTGAATCAACTTCCATTACCCTGGGTTGACTACACATAAGTTGAAATGCCACAATAATACTTATTCCCAATCATACCTGCTGTCATTACTATTTGATGACTACACATAAGTTGAAATGCCACAATAATACTTATTCCCAATCATACCTGCTGTCATTACTATTTGATGACTTGGGCATCGAAAAACTAGTTGTATTTTGAGAAAGACTAGAATTGGTTGCCACAGTATTATTCCTTTCACTATCTCCGTGTGGTTGAGTGGAAGGGGGGTGCATTATGTGAGGTATGTGTGGATGGTGGTCTGCAATATGTGATGACTGTCTGTCTGTAGGTTGAGAAACTCCATTGTGACTTGATGTAGGGCTATTTGAAGAACTCTGAAAAAAGATACATATCTTACATATCTTTTTCAAATTTGAGAATTTCAACTACACATCGTCATCATTAACCAATCATGTTCAAGTTTAAATAGTAATAGAAATTGGAATGAAAATAGGAATATAATTTACATATTACAGATGATGGTGGATGAAATGTATTACTTCTATCCATGATGTTACAATCTAATATCAGCCATGGCAAATGCTGATGCAGATAATAACTCAGAGCATTCGCCAGTTGCGTGAAGATGTACTTTGATTCCTGTTCTTAAACCTAACTAAGTTTTTTTTATTTTAAATCACAAGAATATCTTTTAAATCAGAGTAGATGGTAAAATTGATAATTATCGAGATATATTGTAATTTGCAGGAAAACATCATACCCTGTGCCAAGAAGGTTTGGGACTCATTGCAGGACTTGATTTTCCACCAGATAGACTATTGTGTCGACTCATACTTCTCACTTCACATTCTGTTTCGTTGAGCATTTCAATGAATTGACGTACCTGGAACAAGGGAAACAATATTTCATGAGGTTTTCACACCTTCATTAATTTTTTTCGCCTACTTTACATCAAGTTATGTGAAGGGACGAAAGCCTGTGCGCAGGGCAGGGGGTATATATTCATTTGTCTAACACAAACAGTCCCCAAACTCGTAAGAGAACTAAAATAAGGAAAATCTGAATATAATTATCGCCTACCCCTGACCTGGTACACACACTACGGGAGTACCAAATTTCTAATATACGATGACTTCATCAACTAATGTTAATAAAAATTATGTCTAAATAAGTTATATCAAACACCTCCATTTACGTTCTGTATCATATCACTTACTTTCAACATAAATAAAAGATTCAGATTCTTTTCCAATAGACCAGGAAATAATTGATGAGTCACCTCAATTGCTTCAGCCATGTGTCCAGCTAAAACTAGCTTTTGAATTTCTGAAAATGGTTCAATTTACATTTGGATACTAAAAACAGTTTTCAGTGAATACATTATATTACAGATGCTACTTCAGGTATATTTTTTTTTTGAATTAAATGTCCTTTTGTATGGCTAAAGTTAGCATTGATAAGCCAATACATATACAAAATATTATGTTTAGTGGTCGTAACAGAATGAAGGTATGTAATTTTGTAAGTATGTAAGTTAGTATAGATGTGAAATGTAGTATCTTTCATACAATATACCGTTTCATTTTAAAAATGTCACAGCTTGGAAATTGAGATAACATACACAAGGATGAGAATAGGCACCAATCTGGTGAAACAAACAAAACGGTTCCAGGAAAACCAACAATGATAATATTACTAAAACAGGCATCACATATAATGGTCATAAGGTAATAATGAAATATGAAACATACTTTGTCTATTTCTTATTGACGTGAGATCCTCATTATATTCTCCCCATCCTAGATTAACACTTTGACCAAAAGCTTCTGCAGTAGCTGCATATCCATGATGGATGAGGTAGGTAGATACAAGTCTAACAAATATGATGCCAACTCTCAGAGTAGAATTGTATTTCAATGACAAATAAGTGGCTCATTTAGCTAGTAGCTACTATTGTATAGCAGAATGCATTTATGTGAACAGTTTATCAAAAATTTATTAAAGTCATTTTGAAAAGCAACAGGGAAAGAATGAACTTACATAAATCAATGTAGGTTTATATGTGAAAAGTAGGCTTATTTGGAAATTTATGATTTCTCTTTCAAATATTCTCAATGAATTTATTTTTCCATAAGCCAATAATATATATAGAATTTCACCCGAGATACTTTGACATAAGGTCTTTTCTATACAAAGTATACTTATTCCTATGAACGGTTACTCTGTATTAGTATTTTATTAGTAACAGTTACAGAATAATTTTTATGGCATGTATATATTTAAAAAACTAATGTCAACTTTGGGATATCTGTATACATGATTCAAGAAGCAACAAAACCAACAAATTTGTAAATTTCTCTTACTTGTGTAAGGTTGTTTGAAACTGACCAGTGTCATCTGGAACTTCTAATCTTTCAATAGATAAACGAGTTTTTATTCGCCAATATTCAGTATAATCTTCTATATCAAATATGAAAGGGTGTTGTCCGAAGTTAGCGCAGACTTCTTCACCGGGAGTTTGTAGACCAACCATGGGGTAGAGCGGAATATTCTATGTCATGTGATGGAAAAAAATGTCAAAACTTCGAATTTGGTTTTACAGCTACTGAATGTAAAACTGCTCATGGTAAATTACATTTCTGCTATACCAAAGTTCAAAACATTGCTCAATATCACAATATTATTAACTGAGAACGCTATATCAAAACTGTTAGGAGCATGAGGTGTCATTTGTCACATACAATGAACTGATGTTGTCAGTATTACATATCAACTATTTATCACCTAATAATATTAAATGTAGGTCATGACACTGAAATGTTAATAAAGCCCTACATATTTATGAACAGAGCTATCTCATATCAACATGTTATCTTTGTAAATTCTATTAACTCAGTGTAGGAGAATATTTTAATATGGTTTGGCCACAAAATTTATTCCTCATCTCACCGGCAAATCTTTAAAAGCAATTCCGATGTTGACACCATTTTTAGTGTAAAAACAGGAATTCTCAACTAAATTAACGCAGCAACCAACAACATCACCAGTTGTAAATGTGGGACCATATGGATGACCAGTACCAGATGAACAAAATGAATGTCCATCATCTCCATGGTAACCATAAGATTGCTTGTCCCATCCTAAAATAGAACCACATAAAAAAAATTTATGATCGTTATTAAATTAGGGGCATGGTTTAATGACCTTCAAATAAAAATAATCTTCAGAAATGTGAACAACCATTTTTACTTGGCCAATGAAAAGCATTTTACCTGGTAGACGATTCAGATTAACACCCTGAGCAGACAATCCAATACCCATATATCTGAAATGAGGATAATATGGTCAGTACATATCAAGAGTATCACACAAAAGTCATCTAACTAAGGGAGACATACACAGGATACAGACTTGGAAATCTATAGAGGGTTTACAATTCACAAGCATGTAGAAATTTAATAAATAAAATCAAAGTTTACATGAATGAAATATTACTTGATAGTTACATTATGATTTTGATCCTATTTCCTTACATTTTCTGCCATGTTAAGAGTCAATTGTAAAACTAGATGTAATATGGGTACGAATTATGAAATCAAAGGCCTCAAATATATATTGATCAATATCCTGGAACTTAAGCTTCCAGGTGGCTAAATTAAGATTGAAAATAAAAGGCTAGCAATATTCGTTAATCACTTGGTTTATATCATTTTATTATTTACTATGTTATGGGAGAAATAACTGTTCTGATGTTTTCTGTAAATCAGACAGAAATAAAGTACACACCCATCCCGTCCTTTATTCACAATTTTTGCTTCAAAATAATAAATTCCACAAGAAGCAGGTATAGGATGATCTGATCGAACTGATGCCGCATCTCTGTGTGTTTTCCCTTGTCCTGTCAATAACAAAGCAGTAGAATTTGTATTTTTGAGTATTCTAACCATCCATAATGTATATATTAAGAAATACAGACACAGGGTATAAGCAGATAGTACAAAGCACACATATTACACCGGTCTTACTACTTACTGAATACAGCGCAAAACACCGCAAAGAGCGCGAAACAGCGCAAAATAGCGCGAAACAGCGCAAAACAGAGGGAAACAGCGCAAAATAGTGGGGAAACAGCGCGAAAGAGCGCAAAACAGAGGGAAACAGTGTGAAGCAGAAAAAAGTTTTGCAATGAGTTCGGGGCACCTTGTTTTGAGTTGGATTACCACGGCAGCAAATTAAAAACACAAACCAACGTATGTAGCCAGTAATGCTGTAATGGCAGGTCTGCCCCTGCTGGTGACACATTTTGGGTACCATAATTTAGAACATTTTCCATGTGGATATGGTTGGCTTTAGGGTTAGGGTTAGGTAAAAAGGGACCTCCAGAAGTATGTGCACCAAGATGGCGCACAACCTGAAAATAGTATGTGTGTGTGTGTGTGTAGCGGATTCAGGTTGTGCGACATATTGCTGCACATACTTCTGGATCACCAAAAAGGTAGATAAAATTTCGCATGATGACCTATAATCCGGTACATAACCTTGTAAATATACCGGAAATAGCGCCATAAAACCATGGCGAGAGGCACCGTGGTTCTTTCGTGGCAGGAGGTGGTAATGACTGCGTCTCCTGTTTTGCGCTGTTTCCCTCTGTTTTGCGCTGGTTTCCTTCTGTTTCGCGCTGTTTTCCTCTGTTTCGCGCTCTTTTGCGCTGTTTCGCACTGTTTAGCGCTCTTTGCGGTGTTTCGCGCTGTATTCAGTAAGTAGTAAGACACATTACACTAATATATTAACTCACCTTTGTAATGTACTTCTAGATCATCTTGTGAGAGTTTAATTAGAGAAAACTTATCTCTTGAGCTCCATTTTGTTGGAAATGGTGTTTCACTTGCATTCACAGTTGGATATAATTTTTTGAGTCGATTTTTGAATTCAGTTTCATCATATGAAACCAAAGAGAAATCCATAATGGTTGATATCCAAGAACAAATAATTAAATTCTGATAACACTTGAATAGCCTCCACAAGTTTTGTTTTAATAAAAATTATTTTATAATACTATGATATGCTGATTAAATATTAAAAGTAAAGAACAATATGATATAAACAACAGAGATCAGCATAATGAGAGAGTAATGACAGCAATAATTGTGCGACTTTCCTTTTCTTTATTCAGTTATTTACATGTTTATAAAGTCATCCATGTAAAAAAGGGCAACACCGCAACAGGTCAGCTAGGTGAAATAGGATACAGGGATGACTAGGCCTATATATCCAGTAATATTATTATTATGGTAAAGTTCATATATCACTTTATGTTTACATTTGATATTTCTCATTTTGTTTAGTAACAAATTTCAAAATCTAAAATTGTGATTACGGGATTTCCAGCTTATTACCGTATTCAGGTATTATGTCAATATCTGAAAAGTGATCAAACAGTTTAAAATATATAAAGTAAAAAATGGAAAATCCCTGCCAGCTTAAGACAGTGGAAAAGTTTTAACGTCAGTATTTAAAGCATTTGTCTGTTGTCCTATCATAATGCAGCAGTCCTAAACTGCTGTTATATTTATCATAGGTGCATGTTCTGATGTTGCACATCTGTGTCTTAGACCAGTAGACCAGTACTGCAGTAAGGTCTTGAACATGTATCCCGTCTCTGTTTACCGTTTAATCATTATGCAGATATCAGGATATTGTTACATTTTTAGGGCAAATAAACATACATACATTCGATAACGACAAGATAGCAGGATTTGCACATAAAAGAGGGAAAGCCATGATCTTAAAGTCCATATAATATTGAAGGGATTCCGGGATTGCTGCCATGGCAGCATGGGTAAAAAAGTAGGCTAGGCTATTTGCTGATTTTTCAAAAACCATTCTACATTGTCTGATTGGATTGCTGGATTGTGAGATCAAATAACAACCAACTTGAGACAAAAGACACGATACAGCAATAGTGCCATACAACCATACAAATAAAAATGACTAATTTATTAAAATAAGATAATTTAAATGAAAAAATTTAAGTTTTAAGGAAAATTGAAACTTTTTATTTCATCGTCAAAGCATCTGTTCCTACCTTAAAATCAAACGGCAAAAACGACAGTCTAAACAAAGCAAACCAAGACCGGTTCCGTACGGTACCGTAACATAAGGCAGTGAGGGATCCATTTGCTGTTCCTCTTAGTCTACATGACATAGACTCATTTTATATTAAACTTAGCGGTATCAATTTAATCATACGACAATGTACTTTTATACTTGTACACTTTTTTGTTAGGCTTTTCTTTCTTTGTTCTTTAAATAACTCTCTCATAAACTTTGACACAGTACAACCTCTTCCCGACCTCTGACCCCAGGATATTTGGACACGAGATGACCTATGGATCGAAACTGACATACAAAACATACCAGTACGTACGGTACCTACCGATAGAATAGGATAGGATTTTATATATTTATCCCGGGGAGAGGAGAGTCGATAACACGGCTTAACTATATGGCGAACCACGCCTCTCGTCCGGGTTACCGGTACCGGTATATGTTTTCGGAAGCATGGACTTGATGGTAGAGGAAGCTGTAACCGACCAACGGTTACGTGAACCACCCCACGGCGGTGAGGAGTCCAGCAATCCTCTCACACATAACCATGCCTGCATGAGATTCAAACCTGCGAACTCACGCAGAGTAATCAGTGGTTCGGTGACGAGCATATTTAAACGCTAAGGCTTAGCAGTACCGTGAGTTTCGAACCTGCGAGCCCACGCAGAGTAATCAGAGGTGCGGTGACGAGCGTATTTAAACGCTAACGCTCAGCACGATGAGCCACACCGCCACGCCAACGGTAACCGCCAACCAGTAACTATGCACAAATGGTTTTGCTATTATCTTGTTGCCGTCAATAGATTTCTTGTTATGAAAAATCGCTTATCTCTACAGCAGCGTTTCCCAAACTGTTTTCCCCGGAACACTAGTGTTCCGCGAGCGTCTTCGAAGTGTTCCGTGGAGAAGGAATTAAAAATACGTCCAAAATGGTCGCCATGGGGATCTAAGAACGTGAATTGTCGCCCAACTGACCGTTCGATATTTGCAACTAGGGTGGGGTGCGGCATTTTCGTTAACCTTCGGCCTAGCTTTTTGACTTTTAAGTTCATCATCAAGTTTACAACAAACCTTTTGGTTTTGCTATATAGGCAAACAAGTAGATTATAGAATAAAGACAAAAGGTCAACTCTTCATCCTCCATCTCTGCCTGGTTTTACTTTGAAATTCTGAAAAAATCAGTAGATAAATAAACTGCAGGTCAGCAGCTCACGAAAGTGGGGCAAATACTTCTATCTTCATTAGATGTAACATTAAAGGCAAACACTACGTAATAGAAAGTAAACGACATAGAATGGTAAAATGAATGAATTGATTCATATACACAGCACTTGAATTAAGAAACAATAAAACATTTATATATAATAAATGCAATATGTAAAATATTCAATCATATTCAGGTATGTTTAACACAATGTTATTAGTTTTCGCGGCGCATTTGGCAACCTGCCACGAGAACCCATTGGGAACCGCTACATTACACCGTTTTTATTTATAAATTTGACTCTTTCATTCTTTGGTGTTCCGCGAGGCGAGATAAAAAACGTAAGTGTTCCGTGGCCGAAAAAGTTTGGGAAACGCTGCTCTACAGGACCAATTTACCTTACAACTAATTGGAAATTTTGAATAGTGATTGTATTTCTCGCTAAAACATCATTAATTTTATTTATTTCGAAAATTTCTACAAAATCTATGGCATTCGGTATTCTTTTTGTGTGTGCGATGACGTCAACTTGTGGCAATTCTGCGTACTACTTCGTTTTGACTTTCATTTTCATATATTTGATCTCTTTAATTAATCAATACATTTTGTTACTTTGTTGCTGCCGATCGTTACGTTAATATTTCTTTTTTTCTTGTGAAAAAAGAGCTTTAACTACTGAACCTTTGCTTTTAAATTTTCAAAGATTGCCTTTTTCGCTTGAAGGCTTTATTTTTTTATATTCATTACAAAAATTCCAGTGGCTTCTATAGCAAAGTTCTAGCTCAAGTTCTAAACTTGCTTGGGTCATTTTCTTTTCAACAAAAAGTTACTAAATTTATTTAAGTGAATTTATTGTGTATTTTGGTACTGAAATGTAAACGCTGGGGACGAACAGGCGCCGCCTTCTCACTTTTGGGTAATATATGGGGGAATAAACGTTATGTAGGCTAAAATGATTGTTTTATATTAGTCATTGAGTTTGCGGCCTCAAAAGAATTACATGTCGTTTAGTATTTAAGCAGGTCGTTGTGTCGCAAGATTTTACAATATGTATCTTTGAAACAAGATGGCTATGCTCATACTAAGTGCATGGACACCAACGACTAACATACCATTGCATCCAAATCAACAGTATCTATACGACTATATAAAGGATAAAAAAGGTTAAAATTAAATAATATGCAAGAATCATATTGATAACAAAATGTATTCTAATCAATTTTAATATATCTAAAACAAAATCTTCATAAATATTTTTTGTAAATTTACAATACATGAAAATATGTGAAACAAACTCAGGTTCTCCATTACATAATACACACATTTCATTCTCTGCTATTTATCCAATTTCTGGCTTTTGTTTTCAATGGCAAGATATACCAGAGTAATTTATAGTTAAAATCAGTATTTTTAATAAGTAAACGAATATCTCGCAGAGCCATGTGATTCATATGGAGCACAGAGCTATGATTGAGAGAGGCCGTGGTTCGCCATATATTTAGGCCTTCTTTTCGGCTTTCTTCTCCCCTTGGATAAATATGTAAATCCCATGTTATATCAATTAATAAATACATAAATAACCGCACTCCTCTCGGCGACTGGTTCATATTCTGTTCTGTAGATACGTTTTCTGTCTAATAGATATGCATTCCCAATAAGCATATGCTCATAGTTGTATGCTTTCAGCGCACCATACTTCGAAACCCAAAACCAAATATGTATTGAAGAATTAAAGACCTCAATACGGCCAATTTCGCACCTGACTCGGCTGAAGCAAGGGATTTGGCAGCGAGCAATGCGTTTTCTTAATATGCAACGAACCATTTAGCTGGACGTAAAAAATGCAGGGAGCAATGCCATAATGAGCAAATCTTTGCAAGTTTCCACTCATTGTATATATCAGGGGTAGGCACACCGCGGCTCGCCAGACTTTTTGTGCGGCTCTTCTCGCTAACATAAATTATTATCCAAATTTTAACTAAGAGAAAAACTTTAATGTAAACTCTTTTAATTTATTAATAGTCGTAAAGAAGTTTTCGTCAATGATTTAGACAAATTATGTTTCAGTATGAAAATCGCTGTAGTTTGAATTTAAGTCAGTCAAGTCAGCAAATCTTTCGTCACAATATGCAATGTTTATTGATGCGTCGGCGGTATTTCAGCTCAATTGCGGTTAGTTATTCTAAGTTACTGTGCGATATGTCCTCAATTAAGAAACGAAAGTACGAAGATGAAAACAGAGTTGTCAAGTCAAAATAGGAAGAAGAATACGCATTTACCAGTCAGAAGTATAAACCTTTGTGCACAATCTGCCATAAGATACTAAGTCAGAATAAAGTCAGCAATGTTAAACGGCACCATGAATCGAATCATGAAAACTTCTTACGAGACTACCCTTGTAAATCAGCTATAAGGAAACACAAATTAAATGAGCTCAAATTGTGCATATATTTGAGCATAGCTGCCTTGTTACTTATCGATTTTGATCGGTAAGTATGTTGATAGGTATTTGTCTGTATGTATGTCTGTTAGATGCACGCGATATCTCATTTATCTATTTATTGTTATTAGACTCTTGTGTGAATTTCTTTTCTGTTCATGGTATTTTAATAATAATGATAAATTTCTAAATACTGCGGCTCTTTTAAAGTTCTGACTTGCAGCATGCGGCTCTTATACTAAAAAATTGTGCCCACCCCTGGTATATATGCTCATTGGTCTCAGGCACTTTCAGTCCTATATTAAGGTCGCACATGACGAGTGATGATAATTTAGGCCGCTTTACGTTTGTCATAACAACCTAATATATTCCATAAGTAGAGAGCATATTAAAATGCGCTAGTAAGGGCGAATATAATTAGATTCTGTTACGGTACTTCGCCCAAAATACAACACACAAGACCTTGTGACAAATAATATTGAACGTAAAAAACGGAACCATAGAGCGAGTTGATTAAAATGTTTACATGTAGTGAAATCTGCAGGAAAACTAATAACTGGAGTTGTACATACTTGAGTTTGGATATCTGCGGATAAATATAGTGTTACATATGCTGTGTAATATATAAATTTCATATAACGTGATACTATTTAAGACAACCCTTGTCGAACCCCTGGAGTAGCTTCAACTGAATTCCAGGTATGAATTTTACTGTTATTCAACCTTTGTATTAATAGTATATATATATATGCGCTTTATATCGACCAATTTTGACGTATTTCCGGCATTTATTTGAGAACATGGTGTTTGTCATGTTTTAGCATTATTACTGATTCGGATTTTAACCATAAAACTAGTATTGAGGTTCAAGTGTATATATTTCAATATATGCGTTTGAATTCAATTTGTTAGTGTAACCTTTACAATATACAAACATTTGGCATTGTAATATATTGTGTGCTTTTTGACCTTCGAGAAGTCAGATTAGGGTTTTCTCCGCTAACGTATGTGCAATAATAATACGGGAAGGATACGCATATAGGGACCGGACCATCTTTTCCCATATTATAATTGAAATATTTTTACAAATTCTAGCGCTTTCACGAATTTTAGTGAAATTTCCTTAGATACAGAACGTCTGGGTATACCAGGGAGGTCCAAGGTTTCGGCGTCCGGGGCCACAATATTAATTTTGTGTTGTTCGCGCGCCTCGTTAGTCCCAAGACATTTGAATATTATTTATCGTTTTATATCAACAATTATGTTGATCGTTGAAAGTCTGTAACTGCCTTTCAATGTTTCGTCACCCAACCTGTTTCTTGTATTATAATTCAGTCTCTTTAGAACAGAGAAAGTGCTTTCATAAATGAAGCGCTCCCGAGCATCGATAACATGCCGTTTTAGATTATAGATTATTGGCACTGACACAACTTACAGGCATACCAGGCATTAGGGCTTAGTTTTCTACAAGCAAGTGCGTTTTCTTTCATATCGAGTTGGTAAACATAGCTCATGTTTACAAAGAAACTTTAAATCACTGCAGATTGATCGATTACTAAATTTCGGCAAATGTGAGACGTTACAGAAATATATATATTTGTATTAGTGAGCAGCAAGATTCTTGAATACCTTAGGATGCCAATTTTAGTGTTACTGTTTTGCGCTGATAACAAAAATACAATTAGGCAGGGAGTATAAGGCTAGGCTGATATTTAGTTGTCTGTGAATATTACCGAAAGACCACATAGAATCAATTTGTGGAAGTTTTAAGCCATTAGGGGTGTCGAATTCGAATAACTGACTTTTATACCAGTTTAGGGTGGCCAAGCACACTATTCAATTACCTTGCCAAAATCACTTTTGTTCACTGACTGTCTCATCTATCCATACTAGTACATTCAACGACGTCAGTGATGCGACAATGTGTCTGAAGATTTTGTCCTGTCATTTTTATGAAAAAACAATACCAAAATGCTATTTTTCGGTTATCACCGATTGTTACCTATATCAGTAAATGTGACATGGGCCTCGGTTTGGACCACCCTGGTCTATACGACTTTATATATATATATGGACATGCAGGTGATGGATCATTTGAGATGAGGGCCATACTCCTGATGTGAAAGTCTTATGTACCTTCAATGGGCTACCCGATGTTCTCAGAAAGAGAAAGATATAGCGACGAGCCGACGATATTGGATTTCAATCGTAAATTGTTTGAAATATCTCCTAGCAAAGAATGTTATTTGAGATTCAGTATTTTTTCTGTTCAAATTGACCTATTCTTGATGATATTGCGGGGCTGCATAAAACTATTGAAGTGACTAGGGGTAAGTTTAGACCTTACATAGAATATATCATCAGGAAAAGCAACGAAGGACCCCATTTTCTACGACTTTTATTTATCCTATAAGTGTTCCAAAAAACGAAGAAATAGAATAATTAGACAGATTTACTGAAGTAGAAACTATATTGATGCAGAAATTCGAGGATCTGAACGTTGGGAAAAGTCTCCTTTGCCTAGAATTTGTCAAAAAATAAAATGGGTGGTATTTTATTACAGTTAAAAGCTATATATTTCAAAATATTCCAACTTCGGCCAATGTTTTCTCTAAGAGCTTGCTTAGTTGCGCGGAATAGAATGCCGTTTGAGCTTTAAAAAAGGTCTGCGCGGAAAATTTGAAAAGATGGAAAAGAACACAACATTTTAAACATTTTATTACTTATGTAGTGCTCGGCAAAACGAGAGTAGGCTTACTGCACGGGGATTTTCCGCCAGCTGCGCAGCTTAGAGGGAACGTTGCCTACGGCACTCTCGATATAAATATAAAGACTTCCAGTGCATTGTGTCTGATTAGTGATTGCTTTTATAGAGAAATTTCCGTGAATTGATATCATTGTTTGCAACTAAAGAGGTTCTGAGACTCAAAGTAGATAGATATATTGTAACTTCTGGTTACACCACGTTTATTCACAGACCTAACCAAGCATGGCTGGTCTGTAAAGCATGAATTGAGAACTTAAAAGAGAAAGTTATCAATATTGATAAAACAAACATGTCTGAACAACGCTGCTTTTAAAAGCATTTCCAAATGCAACTGCAAAATAAATCGTGGTGCGTCCAGACAGAGGCAGTAACACGTTTACTATTGGCTCATAATACTTGATCACTATTGACAGGCATGAGTTTATTACATATGGAAAAAAGAGTTTGTATAATAGGTGCAGGGGTGTCAGGCATTAGTGCGCTAAAGTCCTGCTTGGAGGAAGGCTTAGAACCAGTTTGCTATGAAAGTCAAAATCATATCGGTAAGTGTTTTGAAAGAGGTTTTATAAACGGGATAGCCTATACAACGTTTACTCGTTGTAACGTCAAGAACAATTTAAAAATTTGTTTCAGGTGGACTCTGGAATTACAAACCATGTGAAAGGGATCAAGACCAGAAGGGAGCTCGGTTGTATGAATCACTCATAACAAATGTTAGCAAAGAAGCGTCGTGCTTCAGTGATTTTCCCTACCCTCAGGTAATATTGCTTAGGTACACTGTTTATGTTTATCCTGTATTAGGTTATATAAATTATTGCCGAACTGCAATAATTTTCTTGACGCTTTCAAACTATCAGTTATGCTTATATATTTATACCCAAATGGGAAGTCGATTTGCCACTGAGCAGTACTGTATAACACCACGAGATATATCTCAAACTAGTAGTATAGCTTGAGTTCCAACTCGGCCTTTACCGATTCCAATGAATGCCGCATATTTCTATACCTTTAATTTAGGGATAAACACTCAATTTGCAGTCACACTGTAGTAGCACCAGGTATTCTGCTGTTTGTTATGAATTTCTAATCATATTGTTGAACAGCGGTTTTTATATTTTGAAGACAAAGTTACCTTGATAGTTTGCTTAACTTTCACGTCGTTGTTACTCATTAATACTAAAGCAACTTCTCTGGCACGGTTACCATGCAATTGGTTTTAACAGAATTACGAAGTAAATGGAATCTGAAATAATTTAGATGGTGTAATATGGTTAATAAACTTGTAGTAAGCACAGTAATTTTTTTAACAGCATTACACACCTTTCTTCAACCACACCAAGCTTTTTGAATATTTAAAAAACTATGTAGCGCATTTTGATCTGGAGAAATATATTACATTCAATACAAAAGTTACAAATGTTGAAGAACAAGAATCGCAAAAATCTGGTAATATTTTTTTTTTATCAGAATTATGGTTTTTAATTTAGAACAATTACAATATAAATTTATATTCAATAACAGCATGAATTAGTATTCCATTTGCAAAGTGTCGATTTTCTTCTGAGGTTTCGAAGCAATGAAGGGAAATAAGAAGACGATCTTATTGGTGTTGTTAAATTGACTGATGGTACATTGTTTTACCTGGGGCGAAAAGTCATTCTGATCAATGATTGTTTACGCGTGTCTTTCAATATGAGCGAACTTCATTTTGTTCAGTAAAACAAATCCACAAAAAAGTGTGGGTTTACAACAACACTTTAACAAACTACCAATCCTTATTCTTATTTTTGCAATTTTACATTGAACTAGAAAACATATATATGCACGAAGACCAGAAAAATATAAAAAATTTCAAAAAATAACATCTCCCTTTGAAACACATTTCTTTAACTTATTAAGCCAGGTAATAGTCCGGCTTTAAAAAATATACTGTTACCAGTAACAATTAATAATTGATGTAATCTGGACTATAATTCGGTCCAATTTGGTGAATGAAGTGATCAAGCCTTTACTGATTTTATAATGAATTTTTATTCATTTGCTTTAATCAACTATTTTATCGTCTGCAATGATGATTATGGAGTCAAATTAAACTTATACTTATAACTGCTGAAATTAGAAAACGATTGCTTTATTAGATAAAACGAAAACAAGAAATAGCAAAACGATCTGCAGGTCCACTTTTTGTCAAAATATCTTGTCAAGTAGATGAATTTTCTATCGTCGTATTCAATCAAACGTTCATTTGAATTTTACCTCAGCCCACACGAGAAGATGGAAAATTACTACAATGAATATGAATACTTTGTCCGAAAAAGTGTCCGAATTTGACTCGATCATTGTTTGTGTTGGAGCGAACTCGAGAGCAAAAATGCCCAATATTGATGGGCTTTCGACGTTCAAAGGAATAGTGTTACATTCTCGTGAGTTCGATACTCCAGCACCGTTCAAAGGTAATTTATATTCCAAGTAGGTTAGGGAAGAATTTTGTTCCATCGCATGCAATGCTTGAATGTATATCGGTGGTAAATTATCTGGTAAAATATGCTAAACGGGTTAAAAAAATTATATTCGTTCGAAGGTAAAAAAGTTGTTGTCATTGGCTTCGGCAACTCTGGAGCTGACATTGCAGTGGATATAAGCAGAGTTGCAGATCCAACTATCATCAGTTCCCCGACCGGATCATGGATAAACCCGCGAGTGTCTCAAGTATGTAATTGTTAATTCAAATATCACGTGATAAATTATCTGGTTGGACTAAAAATGAACAGAAAATATTGTGTTGCCTATTCGAATTTTTACTGCACGAATATATCTTCTCAGTGATATAATCCAACAGTATTAAAAAGAAAACCAAAAGTATTGATTCTGACCTTGCCCTTACAAAGTCTGTTTTAACGAAGTTCAATACAAAAAGCCACACTTTCGATCTAATAAAGACTACCTAAAAATAAAAATATATTTTTTCTTCTGCTCAATCCTGTTTTCCCTCACGTGACATAGTAGGAACATCCCGACTTGGAAAAATATTGAAATCATTTTCACCATAATCTTGAAGAGGCTGGATGACTGAAAAAATGAAATTGAGCGCATTAATCAATCACATAACCTTGAGGATTGAGCCAAAGTACGACTTTTAGGTAGACTACCTAAAAATTAACAAATATTTTTCTTTTGCTCAGGGCGGATTACCACGTGACATGGTAGGGAGATCCCGACTTGGAATGTTTTTGAAAACATTCTTACCAAAATCTTGGAGAGAATGGATGGCTAGAAGAAGAATGAATGAGGGCATTAATCACATAACTTTGGGAATTGAGCCAAGGTACTACTCTTAAGTACATTTATAGGACCTTTAGTACATATTAAATCTTATCGAAACTTATTTCCAGCATGACAGATCAATACGACACCCTCTTTAGACTAAATTTCTGATTACATATTAACAATATACACACTTTCTATTGATATATTATCTGGATCCTAGAATTGCAATAATAATTCTATGGTAACATTTTATTTATTTGTTAATATAACACAACTAAATATTCACGACAGTGAACAGATTTACAAACCATCCTTTCGAGTCTCAATAAAAATGCAAGATAGTATCTTACTCCTGTGCGAGGTAAGTCTGATCAGGGGCGTAGCCAGAAATTTTCAAAGAAAAAAAAAAGGGGGGGGGGGTGAAATTTCGAGTTGCCAAGTAAGATCAAAACAGCTAGCGGGTCCGGCCTAACGCCGGAAAACGTGTGTTTTCACGAGTCCTGAGGGTTTAATAAGCGTTTTCGAGATACGAAAAACTGTTATGTATGATACAGAAAGATCCTTTTTTTACTTTTCAAATGGGGGGGGGGGTCCGACCCCCAAAACCACCCCCTGGCTACGTCTCTGACAGCTGTAGCACCTGAATAAACTTGTGCAGCGACTTAATCGATGTAATTGAAATTTACGTACATTTGTCGTATAATTTCAATAAGTTATTTGTGTATGTAGAACCAGCCCAACTAGTGCTGCATCAAATATAATAGTTAATGACGAAATTGATGGAAGAATTGTTTCTGGAAAAATCATAATGAAACCTGGAATTGTTAAAATCGCTGAGGATTTAATTCACTTCTCTGATGGTACAATTGAGCGTGCAGACGTCATAATTTGCTGTGTTGGTTACTCTTCCAATTTTCCATTTATTAGCGATGATATATTGCCAGGTTGGTAAAATTTGCATGTATATGTTTGTTGTAACATTTTTGTTAAGAAAAATTCGTGTATAAGATATTTATGGTTTTTTATAGTTAACACATGCATTTGGTATAACGATAGTTGAATTAATTGCATTATTCACCATATATATTTAACACACATTTGAAAATCGTACGTTATCGTCTGGCAATAACCAATCCGTTTTTTTTCTTCTTTATAATCAATGGGCTTACCGTCGTTAACTGACTTTTAGAGTAAAGTTTAGAATTTTGTTTTTGAAAATCTGAACCCTCATTTGTAACGGACTTTCCTAAAACGCTATTAGCTGAACGCTAAATTTAGATCTTTCAGGGCAAAAAGACTATAAATAATATCTGCACTGTTTAAGCTTTGCTTGTCAGTTCCTCTTGTGTTGGTTTATAAAAAATAGATCGATTTTTTAGCATTGTTATTGTTTTTACAGATGATCGTTCAAAGCTGAAACTATTTGAATGGATGTTTCCTTACGAGTTATCAGATCCTTCTTCGCTGGCAGTAGCCGGACTATTACCTGGCTTAATTGGATCTATTCTTCCTCCTGTTGAATGCCAGGTGCCTTTTTATTGTGGATAGTTAGTAGGGACCAAATATTTTGATTTCCGCGATAAATCAGATACTCGTTTGATAAAAACAAATGGGTACTCCCGAAGTATGTGTACCAGGTTAGGGCTAGTCTATAATTTTATTACGATTTCCGTTATTTTAGTTCCATTACGAGTTCGGTGATTGTCTGTGTTAGCTAAGTGAATATCTCCCTGCCCATAGGTTTTAGACCCTTTACACAAAATAGTTTTCTTCCATATTGATACACATACTCCTGGAGCGGCAAAAAGGCGGTTGAACCCGCTAATTTTCAATATAAATAAATTTTTAAATGTTTTACTAATTTAACATTCTTTTGAGAATATTATCGAAACTTTATATTTATGTTAAGACTAGATACATAGCTCAAATAATGAGTGGAATTAGGAAGCTACCATCTGTTGGAGAAATGAGAAAAACATTTGAGAGACAAAGAAGAGCTTTCAGCGGAGAAGGAGACTCTTTTGTTTTTCGGGTTAGTTTGGAGTGACGGTTCAGTTTATACCGTCAAAACTGAATTAAATTTGTCGTTATGGACATCAGCAAGACTCAATTTGGTGTTAAATAGGGAAATAAAAACAAATAGTCGGTCTGAATTACACAACTATTCGCACGTTCAAGAGATGTATCATCTTAATCGTTGTATTTTATATTGCAGGTTACACCTGGATTTAGTTATCAAGACAGGATAGCTAAATTAGGCGGATTCTATCCGTCGTTTTGGAAATTGTTTATTCGCAGCCCAAGATTAGCAGTTGCGGTTTACACAAGTCCATATATGTCATACCATTATCGTTTGCTTGGACGTCATCAATGGAAGGATGCAGAGAATCGAATTGTAAATGCAATTCCCAATACACTTTTCTACGCTATAGCAAAAAAGAGTGATTAACGATTTGGGTATAGTTTTTACTATGATGGTGACGCGCCTCCATTCACCCCGAAGTACCATTTACCCCTTTTTGTATTGTTTATTAAGAAAGTGTATTTTAGTATGGTGTTAAAATAAACTGCTGATTACTGTTACCACATTGCTGACAACCAGTACAATAAATTTTGGACTCTGAACGTCGATTAGGCATTTCCAAGTCAAGCATAGCCTATATTTCTATAACTGAACTTTTTATGGTACAAATGGTCATGCTCGTACAGCGACATGTATATGTTTATCAGTGATTTCGGGTGTTGTCGGTGGTGGATGGACTCAGTTCTATCCTACAGTTGGAATTTGTTTGTGGTCTGGCGCGGCTATCGCTCTTCTGAAACCCTATTCTGTGGCTTACGCAGTTTGTCTTTTTCACCATTGGGGAGATGCCAATCTTTTCTTTTTTCCTCATTTATTTGCCATCCCATCCTTCTTGAGTATCGGGAACATTGCTATCGACTGTCAGTGGACTTCATTGTCGCTGTATACTAGGCTTTTATGGATACTTCTCACCAAAAAATGCATGGTTTCCTTTACGCTCATGATTTAGTTTATGTATATATATATATATGCTACTATAGCCTCTACTTTTTTTTGCAAACGTATGTAGAAATTTGAAAACGAAGTTGAATTCATAGATTAGAACAATGCAAGTTGGAATTTTTTATTGTGATAATATGAAAAATATAAAATTCATTTACACCACGAAAGGACAACGATGTTTAAGGTCTCACATACTGTCGTAAAACGACATCTTTTTTCTCAGAATTTCCGGGTGTATGAGACGCAGTTTGTTTAACCAGGAAAATTGAAATTGTTTATTTTACACGAGAAAAGAAAAAAAATCAATTTTGTATGTAACTGCCAATGGGAGAATGCGATCAATCGCATGCGTGGCTGTATACTTCTAGTGTAAACCTGTGGAAATTATTTATAACGTGGCTTCCATCTCGAACGAAAGTGCTAATATGAAAATTCTACTGAGATGCAGTTGTCGAAGAATTTTAGTAGAACGCGTTTTTCGCGTACTCATCTGCATTTTTGTAAGATCTCGGAATGCTGAATATATATGTGAAATTCTTTCGTTATACACGTCTGCTTTAGAAAGTCAGGAGCTCAAATCTGCGGATACGAAATGAAGATAATTTGGAAAATTAACCTCATAATAGTTTGATGAAGAATCATATAAAATTAAGTCACTGCTTGCCTTTTGTTGGTTTTCAGGTAATTATTTATCAACAAAGTATTTGTAGATGAATCAGGGACTTACCTTAAATTGACTCGAAGGTCATTGCGTTGATTTATGTTGCACTCCTGCACAATCCTTTTTGAGAACCACTCCACGACAACGAGATTTTACCAACTAAAAGAATTACATGAACTATGCCGCCCACATCTGTCAATACAGTCGCTTGCCCATGTTGTATTTTAGATAAGCCAGTTAAAACTGATCAGTTGTTGGAGTTTTTTGAATACTTCAGTCTATTTCTTTGAAAATGAACTACCATTTTTAACTTTTTCGAGATTCACAAATACCCCAAGACCTATTCAAATTTACGACACATTTGTTAAAAGCGTATTTGCAATAAAGCGCTCAAAGTTACACGAATCTCAACTATTTCAAAACTTGGAAACATCCGCCAAAATGCGAAGCTGGGAAATATACGGTTCGCATGAGCCTTTGATATAACTCTCTAAAGCAGCGTTTCCCAAACTTTTTAGCCACCTACGCTTTTTATCTCGCCTCGAGATATTGACGGCGAGCCCAAATCCACAGCAGAATGAAATTGTAGGGCCAGAAAAGGGGAGCGAGGAAAAGTGCGGGACGAAACGGCTGGGGTTCCTGAGAAAATTTTGAGAAATAGGCACCAAAATAGGCTCTAAGCTTGATTTTAGATACACCTAGCATCGCAGTTTGTTATGTAATAAAATCAATAATTATAATATTTAGCTGATAGAATTCTCGGGGAATAGATAACAAGAACGGCTTTCAACCGTAAATATATACTACTACGTTTCAACAAGTAATTTGCAACTGATAGTGACTAATGAAGTTACTTGCTCATCTGGCATTGTATGAATGGCTACTTATGGCTTGTTTTGTTTTGTTACACATTTCTAATTTTTTTGAACATGTTTGTTGGACTTTTGTATGAATTAAATTTTGAAATACGCTCGTCAACTGATCATAATGTCGCATAATGTTGTATTTCTTCAGAACTGAAATATTTTGTAAGAAGACAAATCGCTGAAGTTTGATTCTTTTCAATAAAGAAATAAAAACGCTGTCATCCATCTAAAAAACGTCTGTTTTCAGTGCCTAGTTTTCGTTTTGTGACATCTTTAAGCTTTCTTAATATATGGCTGATATCTAAAATACTGCAGTGTGTAATCATAATACCCATACCTATACATAAGATACCGGAATAATTCAATTGTTATGAAATAAACGTGCCCAAACTGATAATGATGTAACAA
Organism: Styela clava; assembly: GCF_964204865.1. NCBI lineage: Eukaryota > Metazoa > Chordata > Ascidiacea > Stolidobranchia > Styelidae > Styela > Styela clava. The sequence continues at coordinate 1,931,493 of NC_135259.1, forward strand.
TAGACGGTATCTAAAACTCAAAAGGTACCACACGAAGGGTTAAACTATTTCACTCAAGTTCGGCGGGCCATTTAAAATCGTCACGCGGGCCGTAATTGGCCCGCAGACTGCGGTTTAGAACCCCTCAGTGTGGAATCGCACCTCAAAATTAGGGGGTGGGGGGGGGGGGGGGGGTGTTTGAAATTTTAGGGGGGGTGTTCACCCCCTATAGGGGGGGTGTAGGGAAATCACTGTGGCCATCACTTGAAAGTTCGATAAACTCTTCCATGGCCCTGCCAGTGAACGAAACAGTCGAATTACTGAATGGGTTACAACCTCGGGAAAATACTGGAGAAAAGTTGGTTGAAGTTCGTTCAAGTGTCGTACAATATTGTTTTTCACAGGGCCATCTATCGTGACTTTTCTATCTACAGGAAATTCTTGCAGGGAAGAAAACCAAGATAGGTCGTTGATCTTCATCATTTCACTCCAAAATTTTAGTTTTCTTTTCATGGCGGTAATTTTATCTTTGACTGAAAAAACAGTTTCCTACTTGCCTTGCATGCGTAAGCTAAATTCATCCAACTTGCAAAATATATCAGCCATATAAGCAAGGCATGTTAACTCGTGCAAATGTAAAGACAAACTAAGTTTGTCCTCCTCAAGAAATGCCAATAGTTCCTCCCATAATTCAAAAACTCTCACAAGCACTTTTACCTCGGCTCAGCCAGCGAACAGCTGTATGCAATAATAGATTGCAGTGGAAACTTCCCATAAGAAAAGAGCCTGCTTTTCAGCAATCTTGACTTGATGAAATTAATAATTTTTACCATGTCACGCAAAACCCTGGTTAGTTCAGAAGGCATTCCCTTTTCTACCAACTGATAGCGGTGTATAGCACAATGAGAGCTGCAACATTCCGGATAAACCCGTTTTTCAGCGAAATCCGGGTTTTCAGTACAATATAAAGCAGGGTAAGAAAAGTACGACCCATGGTCCATATGCGGCCAGCGAAAGCCTTGGGCAATTAAATAGTAGTTATATAGTTGCCAAGTACTATTGTTCGATGTCGTAATGGGTGATGGTAATGGTGGGTGAAATTTGATCAATAATAAATTATCCAGCGAGGTTGCTTTGTATGTAGGCCATGTATTCATCCAAAATCCTCGAAAGTATTTACAGTACAATTTGAGCAGTAAATTACGGTCCAAAATACACTCACCAGAAGTCCAGAACTAGTATTATGTAATAAATCGGAAGCGAAATATATAGAATGAAAATTTTGAGGAATAATTGGAAACGTATAGTTTCGGCGGAAAATGAAACCTGAAAACCCAAAATCCCGGGTTCAAAATAAAGACCCGCATTGAACACCCTGGAGCTATGTGATTATCCATGCATCTACTTTATTTGTATATATTCAAATCATAACGGAGGTATATCTAACTAACCCTCACTTATTCATAATATAACACCAAACGCAACATTTAATATTAAAAATATATTTGCTTGGTTTACTTTTCGATTGAAATGTTTCCAATGGGCACAAGACCAAAGACTAACCAGATTATAAATCTTTACGAACATGTAGTTCGAGCAGGTTCAACTTTTAAGTCTGTAACCTTTAAATTATTCTCATTAACGAGTGATCGATGGTTTATTGACGTAGATCGCGAAGTCGTTCCAATAAACTCAGGTCATTTTCGATTTTGTTGTTTTTTGGAGTCTTTTGTCATTATTCAACGTTCCTTCGCCTATCTTACAATGCTTCGCTTAAAAAGGTCGACTACAATATGTGAGAATTCAATCAACGTAAAAATTTACGTTAATTGTAATTTCTATGACTTTTACTTGAATATTACTGATTATGTATTTATGCTACCAAAATAGATTACATAACTATAAACCCAAAACATTATTACTTATACTAACATGTAATCTGCAATAACAAAGATTTTGTTAATATATATCATATACTTTTTTATTCCATTACCCGCTTTTTAATTAGCAACAAAACGTAGGAATACAGATTCTTTTGAGTAGATTGAAAATCAGTTAAATTAACTAACTTTGCTGAAATTCGCAAATCATCGATTGTTGAATGCAAAACCGAGCACGTTTTACTGGAATTTATGCGAAATGATAATTTCCCATATTGAAACGTGCCTGATCAATATTGTCTTAATGAGAGTTTTAGACAAATCGATTTACGGCTGACGCTATTTTGTCACTTGTCCAAAAAATTTGCGACATAAGTACTGATTAAATCATAAAAAATAAATTATAACTATTCCGTATCCATACTTCCGTTTTCAGGTCTATTCTTATCACGACGACCATTAATGGTTTAGTGGTAGCATAGTAAAAATTATACATATATATGTATGTAGAATGTGGAATATGAAAATTGCTTATTATATAGATAATTCCACTTTATTTCTGCCTTAGTTAAAGTTCGAAATAAAGGTCAGATGCGGAATCGGTAATATTCAATCCAAAGTATTAGAAGTGTAGAGTCGGTCGTCCCGCGTGAATTAATCAACAGCACGGGACTGAGCGAGATCCAGTGAAATAAAAATATAAGCCTACATTCGAATAAAAGTGGTGGTTGAAGCAAGAACTACCTCGTGAGGAAATATTCTACTTGAGGGTCTCACGTCACTTTCGTCATAGTTAGGAATAGGAATTTACTGTCCTGTGTTGAGATAATCCACGATCTTTACAGTATACTTCAAGTTTAATAATTAATCCTGAGATCATGCACACTCAAAACCTTACTTGAATAGAAGTTGTACGGTAATTCGAAACCACACAAGTCTGTAGATGCTGTCAAATATATTCAAATTTTGATCCTACGCCAAATACAGATTGCGATAATTATGTAGGATTCATTTTGATATATGTTTCGGAAATACGAATGACAAACGAAGATCATTTAAGATAATTTGCGTGATGTGTTCTTATATCAGTAAGCTAACTATATGCAGCTAAGACCGTAATGGGGAGTGGCTAGTTCAAATCTACAAAGCAGTATTGTATTTTATTTCACGCTTCTCACTATCTTCTGTATCAATATTATTTTATTAATTATAAAAAAAAATTATAATAAAATAAAAATAAATCTATTGATTGTTTACCTCATAAACCAGCTTGCGTTTTATATCACAGTTTTATATTTTGAATTGATATTTATTCATTAAACCGAACGTTGTTATTAATAATCAGGTGTTTTAGTTATGTTATATGCGTTCATTTTATTATCTCTAATGTCTGTTATAATTTAAGATAGACTTCGGTAAAATCCGTAATCGGATATTATACGGCAAATTTGTGATCATATTTTCTTTTTTCATCTATTCTATAATGTTTTGTGATTATTCCTGTCATGATATATCGATGCAGTGTGCGCAATGTTTTTTTGAAACCCGACCTATGTGGCTGTTACCAATTTCAAACTTATAGATTATTGATTATCGAATGCGATCGTGACAAAATTAGTTTAAAAATTACATAATTTTTCATATTGTCAATTGTTTTATTGGAGTTCATGATCATTAGCGTAATGACTACATTGTAAACACAATAGATTATGTCACCTCACGGAAATCGCAATAATATGGGTGGTCATTTGGCATTATTCAATTTGCAATGAGGTATTTCAGATCTGATCGTGACAATGCAAAACATTTAGGCATTTCTTTAACCTTATAAATTTCGTATCGAGTTGGTCGATCTATCAATATAGCTTTTGTTTTGCTTTAGTCATCATTCTTCTTAATTCTATTAAATGAATGTCGTCTTCGTCGCAAGGTTTTTGAACCAGGGTTTTGTTTATCTAGACTGGCGCGCCATGTAAGTGTGGCGTAAAAAGTTACATTTTATGAACAATATTCACAGTGTTACAAATGCAAAAGTGAAAAAATATGAGCCTCGCGCCAAAACTAAATTTAATCACAATCTCAACAAATTCCTCGAGCTATTTTTAGCTGAAACATCAAAAAATGTTTTAGTTTGGGTTTGGCAGCATCAGGCGGGCCAGATTGGATTACTTAACGGGCCGGATTTGGCCCGCTGGCCATAGTTTGTCCATGTCAGCTTTAATGTCACCATGTGCCAATTCCTAGGCACGAAAATAAAGCAATTTTTCTTTTTGCAGTTTATTTATATAAAAATTGCAATGACGACGTGAGATATGAATAACTCCGGATCAGAGTTAATGTTTATCTTGTTTCTGTTGGCGGTTTTGTCGTCTGCTGCGGCGTTTAACGTGGACATTTCTTCAAATCACATTGGTATCATTTCGTCGCCTGATGTTAACACAAAACTTTTAACAGTTCAACCCAGTAGTAATATTGCCGATACAACTTCGTATTTTGGATATACTGTCGGAATTAACATGGTCGACATAAATAATATAACAAGGGCAAGGTAGGAGTCAGTGATTTAATTTGATTTCTATTCTCTAATTCGTATACACCGTAGTGCGTGTTCCAGGTTGGGGTTATTCCGATTTTCCGCGTTTTATTTCCAATTCGAGTTAATGGACTGTCTGTGTTAGCAAAGTTAAAATACCCTTTGCCCATAAGTTTCAATCCCTTTAAACAACTTGATGTAAAGTAGGCGAACAAAATTAGTTACCTTGGTTTTGGTACACACACTTTTGTAGCGCTAAATTTCTAGTAATGTTTGGGATTCAATTTCTCTACGCTTGTAAAAGACTTCCTGCTGTTAATTTGACTTGATGCTGTTAATAAAAATTTATCTGGAGAGATCTATATTTCTATATAGACTGATTTTTGAACTGGTAGGATGAATTTCGCAATCGTTGAAGCAATAATAACAAAGTGCAATACTTATAAAGTTTAAGGGGATGAGTAAATAAATAAACTCAACACTTTGTAATCAACGATATTGATTTGTATTTATATTTATAAAATATAGTATCAATTATAATAAGTTCGGATCTGAAAATATTAATCTATCAGTCTGGGTCAATTTGGCGAGACGATCAAATCGTGCCTCCCAGTTGTAGCATGTCCGCATATCAGTTCTTCACAGCCTCGATTCTGATATGACAAAAATCCGATATACTCGGACAAACTATCCGCAACAGTAGTAGTGAAATTAGGCGATAAAAAAGGTATTAACTTTGTTTGCTCAAATGCCTAATTCATTCCACTAATATAATTCACAGATTGCTCGTAGGATCACCACTGCACAGAGCAACAAATCGGTCTTCAGTTCATCCGCACGTTGAAAAAAGTAATTCAATATTAAACGTATATATACTTTTAAAGTCGAATTGATGTTTTACATCGGTCCTTTTTAGTCAGTCAGTCATAATCGATTCTTAACAAACAATCTTTCGGTCTGGAGTCGTTACTGTTCAACATCAATCCATCTAAAATTCTGCTGTTTGAAATTCATATCAAAATAACATCTATTAGATTTTTTGGGGAAAAATTGATACTTTGTGGTATTAATCAACTATCCGTTCACGCCACCTTAGTTTCCTTTTTTCCACCAAAATAAATAAATATGATAATCTTAAAACTATATCATTTTTTATCAATCTGTTTTGTTTAAGAGCCGGAAGGAGGAATTTATGAATGCAAAATTGAGAACATTTTCGTAATTGAAAAAAATGATTCCAAAATATCTTCACCTTGCGTGCCAATTCATCCAGAAAAACGACTCCCCGGCGATGTATTTGGGAAAAGTGTTTCTTCAAATCCTGATGGAGAAATGACGGTATTTATCAACATTGACTATTTAACTGAGATATTCCGATACCATCCAAAACCAGACTTCTTTTTACCGTTAGATATATATTTTGATATATTATTTAGGATTTATATCAGATGCTTTCATAGCCAACTCAAAACCATCAAACCTATCACTGTAATATGCCAATACTTAGGTTTAGATGAATTTTCGCTGTTAACTCAAATGTTTCTCCTTCGCAGGCTTGCTCTGCAACACGAGGAAAGAATTGCTCTTCTGCAATTCATTTACCGGGATTTTGTTATAGAAGTTCTGATTTTGGAGAAACGTGGAATATGGATAAACGGTCAAGAAATGCAGGTAAAACAATATGATATTATAAAAATATTTTTCTCTCCTAATTAATATCAGCATCAAAAAGTATGGATTATTTTTGCAGCTTGCGGGGTGGAAACAGTCGACGTCATGTTCGTACTTGATGGTTCGGCTTCAGTAGTCGGTCACTTTCAAAAGATTAAAGATTTTGCAACGAATATCACGGCCTTGCTTGACATAGAAAAGGGTACAATACACGTTGGAGTCATTCAGTATTCAACATTTATATGGAAAAGGTACATAGATTCATTTTATATAGAGTAAAACTGTGTTGTACTTTCTGACTCGATAGAGTCAGGTCGATGAGGCTTTAAAATTTTGGGCAGTTTCGGACACAAAAGTTTACAATATTACATTCTAAAACTAAAATAAACACAGTTTCACATGCCGTCGTAAACCCAAAGTTAGTGCGGAACTCCCGACAACATCAAGTCATCTTGCGTTAAATATATTAAATTAATAACCAACTCTCAATTTCTCAGGTGTGTATTAAGACCGCTGACTGATTTTTGTTTTTTGATAATTTCATTTGGAGTTTTCATTTTAATGTGATTTTTTATTCAAACAGTCCCCAAAATCGAAAAAATTACATCAAAACGGAATTAAAACTAGGAGAGTTTCAAAATTTGGAGGACTTTCAAGCAAGTATATTTAAGCAATCTAACTAAAATTATAGAAATTATAGACTACTGATACAATTCCAATACATCGCTGATTTCGTACAAATAATTAATTGTTGGGCAATGGTTTGTCATATGGTCTTTCAACTCCAAGTAACCGATAGAATTGAAATCAAGATCCTTCCAGCATACATCCGAGGCTATTTGGACTGGTAAGTAATTCTTGTACCCAAACGACCGAACGAAAGACCTTTTGCAAAATTCTATGCTGGATTTTTATCAAGCTTGGTGAATCAATGAATTTTCCAATAGAATTTCATTTTTATGTATAATAGAGATCTATAGTAATTTGAAATATATATAATCTATTTCCAGGAAGCCATGTCGCATGTAAATATTAGCATGGGTGGAACAATGACAGGTGCTGCATTAAAAAAAGTCGTTGACGATTTCACACAATCTGAAAGATATAACTCTTCGACCAATAATCAAGTTATGATACTTCTTACCGACGGACGGTAAGAAAATTTATGAACTTCGTAATAAACTCTGGTATTGCTGAATAATGTATAAAAATTCTTACCTCATTTTTAGTAGAATATGACAAATTTTTAGATTTGAAAATTTACGATTTTTGCCAGTTGTTTGAAAATAAACAGAAAAGACAACAAAAGGGCTGGTATTTAAGGTATATGATGATGTGCAAATGGAGTTTTTCGCCTATTTTGTATCCGACAATTCGCCCAATTTCGCTTGGTTAACGATTAAAAAAGGTAATATTACTCAAGTTATTTATTGAACGTGAGTGACTCATATGAATTTTATGTTTTCAGTTCAATATATTCGAAACGAGTAACACTTTATGCTCAACAACTTCGTGACATTGGAGTTGTTCCATATGCGGTTGGAGTTGGACAAGAAATTGATGACAATGAACTAAGAGTAATAATACTTTATTAAATAAACTTTGCATAGTGTATATAGATTTAGCATTCACCTAGCTTAAGGAATAGACTATTAAGCAGTTGATTTGGCGCTCCCGAAGTATGTGCACTAAGATGACGAACAATCTGAACCCTAACCAGGTACTAACTACTCTATACTATAGAGCAGGGGTGGGCAAAATTTTTAGGATAAGAGCCGCATGTGGTAAGTCAGAAATATGTGAAAGTCGCATAATTTTTGAAATTAATGATATTAGAATACCGTGACCTGAAATGAACTTTGCACAAACGTATAATAACAATATTGCAAAGTATTTATCGCGAGGCCATACCAGAAGTAGTTGACTTGTGTGTTCCCATCCTATCTAAAAGTTTTTAAAAGTCTTGGTAATATGTGCCAACGCATCAACAAACATTTGATCATTGTGATGTAAGATTTATCGTTTGACTGATTTACCTTCAAATTCTACGCTACGATTTTCATACTAAAACATAATTTGTCTTAAATCATTTCTGAAAATTTCTCCAATCGCTTGATAATTAAAAAAAAAAACTGTTACGCTACAGTTTCTCTTAGTTGAATTTGCATAAAAACTCAGGCGAGACGCATGCGGCTCGCGAGCCGCGGTTTGCCCACCGTTGCTATAGACTAGAGCAGTGGTTCCCAATCTTTTTAGAGTTGCGACCCACTATTTATCACCACAGCTCATGGCGACCCATTTAACTTTAATAAAACGTTGATTGAGGAAACAAATTGACATAACACAGAACACAGCAATGGCTCATCATCGCAAAACTACCGTGTTTCTTCAAAAATAAGACCTGGCTTGAATATAAGACCTAATTCGAATTTTTAAAATGATTTTAATTAAACGCTACCAATAAAAAAAAAATTAAAATGTGTGGGAGAGGAAAGGTTCAATTACCTGAGGTAATGTGAAGATCACACCACTATTCATGATTGTGTGATATCACAATTATGATATATGTCGGTTTTTATATAATGTTCATTAAAAAATTTCGTGATTTTCTACAAGGTAACTTTATTTTTGATAAATGAACCCAAAAGGCCTCTTCCAAAGAAAACTAGTGTTATTCTTCAAAATAAATCTAAATCCTGTCTAAATTTCTGGGAAACACGGCAAGAAGTGCATGCTGTACCGTGTACAAAACTGCTATGCGTAAAAAATTCACATGGTCATTCTTTGTGTAGCAAATTTTGTTCCTCTGAGAAGATTGGCAAAAGGAAACTTTCAGAGATGAGAATTGAATTTTTTTTTTTTTTTGAAGATTTACGTATTCGAGTCGGCACTGATCCTAATACCCAGTATAATTAATCAAAGTTTTCCCCATCTTTTCACGACCCACTAAGATTCTTTTTGCGACCCACCAGTGGGTCGCGACCCATAGTTTGGGAACCGCTGGACTAGAGTAATCAAAATACAAACTGTTTATGTAATTTTTCCTAAATACTAAGGTGATTGCCACGGGAACAGATACTGACGTCAGAGTATATAGAGTTGAAAATTTTGAAGGACTGAATGATATTGTTGAAGATTTTCAAAGTGAAATCTTGAGTTTTCAGTTAGAATGTGAGTCAAGGTGTTGTTTTTCTGGCATGTGATCATGCTGTTTGACTTAAGTATAAATTGCATTTTCAGTTTTTAAGTATGCATGTGTCTCCTCCAACTGGAGTCCCCTGCTACTCCACATTTTGTTGTATTTCAGAAAAATCTGCCAGTACAAAAATGAATTGTTCGCTGATCAATTTAAATCCACAAGTGTCACGTGTCTGAGCATTGGTCTCTAGTAATAAACGAACTTTCACAAATTCGGCGCTTCGGCAGAACAACTGTGCGATTCTTGCTTATTAAAGAGAAATCTGAATTACTGTCTATACTGCAATGTGTGTATATCCTAAAATTTACGTGTAAAATTAGTTTAACTCAGAATAATTTTTCGAAATATTCAATTTTTGTATTTTATTCACTGTCCTGTATTCCAGCTTCGCATCACAATGACAACGCTTCATTTAAACTGGAAGTTGGCGAGACAGGATTTTCGTCCCATTATGGAGCTATATTGAAAGATGAAAACAATAACACAGTAAGTTTATATCTTTACGAAACTGGGTATTTTCTTTTCTGTTTTAATTGCTATATTTTAAGTAATTTTTGTGAGTTGTGACTGCAATGTATCTTGTTTGGGTGTATGATGTTTCTGTCTGATGCAGCGATGCCGGAAAAGATTTTATTTATACTCTCCCTTAACCTCAATTTTGGTTTACTTTGACGCATAACAGAGTGTCACAATGGTAAGTGAATCCACTGAAGATGAAAACCGAGTTTCATGTCGAGTTAAGTTGCAAAGTTTAGTTGACTATTGACTAAAGGAAAACGGTCTATGTTCGAAAATAATTGTAAAATATACAAGATGAAGGCGCTTCGTTATCAATTAATGAGGGATAAAAATGAGTATGATGCACAAGTCCATCGGTTTCATCAATGAATGTTGAACGGTGGAGTGGAAAAGTAGTAATTTTTACTGTTTGTATAATTTGAAGCCATCAATCTTGACAAACTGTAACATAACGTTCAACAATAAAAAAACTGCAAGATAAAATTGACATAGCATAATAGTGTATTTACGAAAACGTAAGTGAGCTCTCTCTTAACAACAAATGTGAAATGCTGATATTTTATAAAAATTAATAAAAAACGATGAATTGTGGTATATACGTTAATAAAGACATACAGATATGATTTCAATTGAAACATTTTGCCATTGGATATTGACCAATCTCCAAACATTTATATAACAACCAAATTAAATTCGACAAACAATATTGTTAGTATAGGCATACAGTAAGGGTTTTGTTTTTATCGATTCTAAAAAACAGCCTGTTTTAAAACGAGGGTTTGTTTTAAATCAATTTTATTATGTATTTTAATGAAATACCCATTGCATCTACGTGAAAATACGCCAAAATGTTGCGTTCTGGCAGTTGCACACGCTGCCGGAATATTATTTTCAAAAAATAAAGAAAATAATTTTGCTTCCACTTTTATCGCGCAGCTTTAATTACCAAGTTAGTACCTACACCAAAGTTATACAATTTTATCAAGAATGGGGGATAACTTTAGAACGTATTGATTCAGACGTTTAAATTTTTATTTCGTCAAAGGAGACGTAAAACCTGTATTTTTATGAAAATTTCTCTGCCCTCCACGCCCCATGGGATACGTGGGACACGAAAACCGTATGAATTTCTGGAAAATGATGTTAAAACATTTCGTTATGAACTTCGTGCCCATTTATTTGAGCATAGCTCTCTTGCTAGTTATAAAGGGCAAAACATATTCAGCATTAACAACATACTTCGTGAAGGGGCTGATGGACACATGTGTAATAGTTATGAATATAAAGTGAACAAAGTCCGTAAATTTTGTTGTTTTGCATATCTCTTCGTACATGTAGTCCTATTTAGTAGACGCTAAAACTAAATTTAACAATTTTTATTACATTTTATTCCAATAAGAATTCCAATGGACGGGATGGGACAGGCATAATTGCTATGGGATAGGGTGCGAATGGGACAGAAAAATATGTCCCACGGACAAGCCGGGTCATAGGGGGAGAGTTATTCAAAGTTATACAAATTCATTTATTAGGCCGTATTTTTTCAATTTTTTAAACGGTAAATAATTGGAACAAGAATTATCAACCTGAATAAAAAATATGAGATATATAGATTTTTATACTAGAATAATTCCGGAACAATCCTTTACAATTTGAAAACGAATTAAAATGAATAATAATTCGAAATTGATTGTCAAGGCCTTCGAGGTTTAGCCTACCTTGCCTAATGGTATATGCCAGTGGTCGGCAACCACCGGGCCGCGCCCATTGCCGGTCCGCGGAAAAGTTACTGCCGGTCCGCAGAGAGGTGACACAAAAACGAACAAGGCCGTAATAAAACCTCTACAATCTAACCACAAACCCGACGACTATAATAAACAGCATCCAACAGTAAACCAGACAAACACAACACCAGGGGTCAACAAACTGCAGGCCAAATGCGGCCCGCGAGCTGATTTGTTGCGGCCCTCGAACGACCCGACATTTAATACATAAAACAAAAAAATAATACCAAATTTAATATTGTCTCTAAATGGATTTATGTGGTGACAAGTACTGCTGACTGCGAATGCGCTTGTTGTAACAGGTAGCGTCAGTTGTATGTCGTTCGAGTTAATTTCGATTTTTAAAATTTAAAAATGTCTGGGAAACGGAGCGTCGAGCATTCCAAAGTGCTTGAACGGGAAAATATTTTTCTTTCCTGCGCATTCCAAAACCGGGTTGCTCGATATGCCCAGTCAGCATCGCAAGTTTAATTATTGTAGCGATTTTTCGAAGGCGGAAATATTGCGCCCCGCGCGCTACCGGAAATGTTTATACTTGGCCTGCAAGTATATGAAGTTTGCCGACTACTGCACAACACTATTGAGCAGCATGTCTGAGTTCATAAACAATTGCCATGTCAGTATGTCGCAATAATGCTGGGTCAATTGTTTTTTCCGTATCAGTATGTGTCTCATCAGTCCGAATAAGATCTCCCCAACAAAATGATACAGGCATTGGTAATTTTTCCGAAATTTTATTAATGTGAGGCCCGGTTTTAAATATTGATAACTACAAAAACGAAATAGGCTGGATATAAGAAACTCGTTACGTGTGTCCATGTCGACCATATCTCGAATATGGGAACAATTAATGGCCATCAAACAAATAAAGATATCTCATTAAATAGCATCGCCGTCGTTTTTAGTACATTGTCAACCTAAATTCCCTAATGCGTATAATGTATTGCGTAGGCTTAGTTCGTTTGTATAAAAGTGGTCCGCCAAAAGTTTAGTCATGCTTTACCGGTCCGTCACTTGAAAAAGGTTGCCGACCACTGGTATATGCGACCCTGGTTCAAATTCCATGAGAGATCTGACAAGGTGACAGAGGATTGCTGGATTCCTCACCATCGCAGGGTGGTTCACGTAATGGCTTATCAGTTGCGACTTCATCCGCCCGCCACGTTTGCGGGCGCATTGCGCTATAGCTTGAGAAGACGAGTAAGGCCAAGTCATCGATATCTGTGGCGTTTCGTAGGTTTGTTGTGAATAAGAAGCGATTGGCAAGTTTTCACATCCATTCTTTTTGTTTTAGTTTTAACCTATTTGGTCCAAAAAAAAAAAAAATAATACTACCATTTTAAACAAAACATTTTATCAAAAACTAGATTTGAAACAACTGCTTTAAAAAAATCCTTTTTGAACAAATCCCTACATACAGTAATATTTTTTTCATCTGTCTGTGAAAGATTATCCTCGCTTGTCACACCAAGCATCTACGTTTCAACTTAGGTAATCATGGGAAATATTGAAAAACACTAACCTATAGGATATTGCTCCAATACAGAACGCATGCACCAGAAAATGAACATATATAATACATATGTAAATACATGTCTAGAGGAGTCTCAAAAGCCGCAATCGGTTTCACCAAACTGTTGGCGCTTTCGTGTGTGAAATAAAAATAAAATCATTTTTTTTAAATTTCATGTTAAACTTTCCTAACCACATATTAGATTAAAACTATACATAGTAATAGTAACGAATTGTTGTCCATTCCGAGAACGCAACACATACATCGAATGCGTAAAAGAAAGAAAAACGTTAAAATTGTATGCCACATATTCAATGTATTCCCCTGTACCAAAATGAAATCCGTAAAATATTTAGATTTGCAGGCGATGCATCATAGAATTTATCGTTTAGGATAAATTTTGTGTTGAAAAGCACTATATGCAAATTAGCCAGGAAAATGTATATGATGCAGAAACGAAGTCACAACTCATGAGTAATATACAAATGTGAATGGTCAATGATGAATAGCTACAATCAATATAATGACAAAAAGCTTAGTTTGGGATTTTGAACCTAAATGGTCCCGCATTACTAATAAATAGTACGCTGTATTGCAATGATGCCTGTTTTCAAGGAATTACGATAAAGATTTTGACGTTCCAAAAGTGTCGATTACATACAACGCCTCGGGCTGATGAGTTTGAATTGTGAACAATACGATTTCTTGCAAATATTTTCGGGTAATGCATATCTGTCAGCCTCAAAAATATTTAGAGGACTCACTTTTTATTCTCACAAAGCATTGAAGTTTTGCAGTTACTTCATTTTGGTCAGAATGCTTCAGGTAGTCGTTTGAACGTAAGTTTGGGATTCTATGTTTGGTATTTACGATTATGTGTTTTTAGTAACGTAAACCACGCCCCACGTCACGCTCGCTCCGGGCATTTGGAACAGCATTAGTCATCTTATCGACAGAATAATATCCTAAACTGGTATTCGGATGGAAATGTATTAGGATTTGCTTTATGTAAGTTCATGTAAATACTGTCAGTGAGAGATATAATTTTACCGTCGCTTAGATGCATGGTAAATTAGACATGCTTCATAAAGTTGTCCAAGTACCCTGACCTAAAATGAATCTTAAAATAATATTTCAATTGAAGCAAAGACATTCTATGAAAATGATCTAACTATCTCTATTTTCTAGATTTATTGATTCCATTAAATCATTCATCAGGTCATAAATATTGCGTTTCTATGGTGGTCCTTCAACTCAAATATCTTTCAATATGAAATCAAATTTTCCAGCAAGACGTTTTTTTAAATATATACTTTTTATATCTATATATGAGCAGTATTTTGCTCATTGGTAGTAAAACACAGTGTTTTAGAGATAAACGTAATGAAGAATAGAATAACAGCAGCATGTTTTTGTCTAGTCGTGAGTCTTCATGTCATCTATGCCGAGGGTAAGAATATTATATATATCTATGAGCTAATTACTCAATGGTAAATTCTTAGTTTGATAATATGAACGTTAGTAACTGATATCTGATCATATAACGTAACAAAGCACGAGAATTATATGATTATAACTTTTGGAAATAATATAGATCTTTTATCGTGTGGAATGGTCTACCCAGGACATTTGTAATGTATTGCGATTTCGGGAAACAGTAAGTGTGAAATACAATGAGTAAAACTCTCAACTATCGTTGTTTCACTAATTGAAACGATTCTTGTATGTATCGGGCTCTTATTTATTAGTTGTTATGTACCTAAGTATGTTGAAATATTGATTAAATTTAGAATTCTCACGATCCAAAAGAGCTCCATCAAACTGGTTATCTTCACCGACATTAAGTGAAACTCAAATTAAAATGATATTGGATAGTCACAACGAAATCAGAGCAAAAGTCAAGCCTTCAGCTACCAATATGGCTCGCTTGTCCTGGTCAACTAAGCTGGCGGCGAAAGCACTGAGTCGTTCGAGGTAGGTATTTTTGTCGAAGGTAGTTTATATAAGACAGTTTTCTAGCACGGTAGCTTGATAAATTGTTTAGTTGTAAACATATATATACAGGTGACCGTACATTTGAACCCACGTACATTTGAACCCATGTGTATATCCACGGGTTCAATCTATATGCGGGTGCTAGAACCCATGGGTTGGGGTTAGTATGAGTTCAACTATCCGAAAAACAAAAAAAATTCCATAGGTGCAATAGCATACAGGTGCAATTGTCATGGGTTCAAATGTACGTGGGTTCAAATGTAATGGAACCATATATACATATTACTACTCATTTGTACTAGTAATTTTTATACTTCAGCGTCGAGATTTTTAAATGCCAAACTTTTCACATTCTCTGGAAAGCTACTGCATCAGCACATCAAAGTTAGTTGCTATTAAGCAACAAAATAGGTGTGCTAAAATGTACTTGATATATGCTGTGAATGTATTACATTTATGATTTTGCAGAAATTGTGAGTACATTCCATCAAATGAACAGGGCACGGGAGAGAACATCCATGTATCTACGTCCACTGATTTCGAAAACGTTGTAAAGGGTTTTGTCAGCGAATGGGAAAAAGAGGTGATTGGCTGGTACTAGCTAGATGCTGATAGGTATTCGCAAAATTTAGGAGTAAAGTTTTTTGAGAGAATATAGAACTCGGAGTGTTTAACAAACATGACTATTACGTGTTTGCAATTTTAAAACTTAAAAGAAAAATCAAATACCTCCAGATACAAGTCTAAATATTCTTTTCTTTGTTTTAATTGGTATATATATATATATATATATATATATATCAGAAAGAAGACTATGATTTTCTATCTTCCTCGTGTACTTTCGGAAAGCAATGCAACAATTATAAACAACTTATCTGGGCTGACACATATGAAGTAGGATGTGCAATCTCTTATTGCAGTTCTGTCGGGGATCTTGGTAGAGGATATTTAACAATTTGTCAATACAAAGTTGCAGGAAACGCAGTGTAAGTAAAGAAAGCTTCTTCTTGATCTGATCTCAATTTTGTCATGCGCCCTATCAAAAACCATCGATCAAAACATTGAATAGAAGTTGGCGAATCTCGAGATAGAGTTGGACCATTATCTCCTACTATCTTTGCTCTGTATCACAGTGCGCATATGGCCACAGAAACCACGTACTGTATATATATATCAATAAATTTATATATTGGGAACAAATTTTTCGCATGCGATTGGCTGGAATCTACATTTTGATGTTGACTACTTTTATTTTCCTATGATAAGTATTGAAAACCCTTACGCTCTAGGTTTTTATTTTTAGTATTGAGATTGAGAATGGCGTAACTGTTCCTCTAGCTCCATACAGAGAAGGCGAGTCATGTTCTGAGTGCGGGAAGGGATACACTTGTTCCGAAAATCTTTGTACTGAAGGTGAGTCTAATTTTTATTGCATGAATCGAGTTTTACCACAGTGAATTTATATTTTATTTTACATGTACACACATTACTCTAATATAGTATCCCTTTTGTCAAAGAACATATAAATTCAGAATCATGGTAGTTTACCATTTTCTGAGTTTGGGCGCTATTATAGGTTCTGCAGTTTTAAAGAGATATGGCATCTTCCGTAGGAAGCCCTCGCAACTTATGCAAAAATATGAGAAAAACATCCCCGTCACGTTTTTAAAAATAGCAATTATCCAGTTAGGGTTCGGGTTAGGAATGATTTGAAAATTTGAAGTTTCAGCGCAATCTGTATACTGAAATGATCAGATATTTTTTTACTCATTACTGCGAAGGTATAAGTATTAGAGCGTTGTATTGATGAAACATAGCATGCTACCTAACTACTTGCTCTCAAATGTATGACAATGTTTTTTTTAGCGAGTGCTCATGATAAATCCACTGAAGACGATCAGGATGAATCCGACGCATGTTATACGGAAAATAAAAAAATGATCGATGCATGGAATGAACAAATGAGGTGAGTCATTGGTGTATCTAAACATGATTTCATGTCTGTAATTGATACAAAAATCGTCACCGACTAGGAACTGTTGTCAAGCAAGCAATTTATTGATAACGCCGAAATAAGCCCAGCGTCACAAATTAAAAAACTAAAAAGATACAGTGGCAACTTAGTTGTCGGTCTCGCTCACGCTGAAGATCCCAGTGAACAAATTGTATTGTTGGACATCGTTTGAGAAAAGTCTATTTCAATGTGATTAATGCCAAAAGTAGGCTTTGGCATTAGTAAATTTGGATTAAACTTTCACGTATTGCGAAAATCCACTGCCTGATTTCACCCTTTTTTAGCAATGTATATATATAACGTTTACTGGAAACTAGATTTGTGAATGCAAAATCCAATATAAATATATATATGTAATAGAGTTTTGATTTTGTTTATTTCATGCTTTTCCATCCGAGTACAGGTTAATTTTTTGGAAATACCGTGTTTCCCAGCAAATAAGACCTAGCTTGAATTTTAAATGATTTAAATTAAAATGATTCCAATGTAAGCCCTTCTCTCAAACTAAGATCCAGTTAGTCGATAGCGCGAACTTTTTTGTGCCGGACGTGTGATTTATGAAGTTAGTGACTTGCAAGACATTCCAGAGGATGATGATATGGTCATTTCTGAATAATCTATGATTGGCAGTATTTTAAAATGAAAACGTGTTATTCAATCACGTAAATGGATGCTGTCTTATTTTTGGGGAAACACGGTACTTGTGGCTAAAGAGGATATATATATACATCATAATGTTACGTCCTAGTGGGACCATGTCACCACCTATACATCCTGATGTACCGTACCTGGCGTGCCATACGTCAAAAACCCTATTTATATATAACATTTCTGCAGGGTGTACAGAGAAGTTCATCTCGAAAGGTGGAAAAAGCAGATGGCTGATTACGAATATGCATTAAACGAGGAATCGTAACTCCAAAGAGTATATTATTGCGATGTTCGGTCTCTAACTTTATATTTTTTGTTTACACGATCCCACCAGCTGACGCCATAAATTTATCCGGGGTCATGAATTCTGGTACGGTATCTGGCCAAAAATTCAA
The DNA here is from genome assembly GCF_964204865.1 of Styela clava. Taxonomy (NCBI): domain Eukaryota; kingdom Metazoa; phylum Chordata; class Ascidiacea; order Stolidobranchia; family Styelidae; genus Styela; species Styela clava. Next base: position 1,949,626 of record NC_135259.1, read on the forward strand.
ATTGCCCGGGTGGACATGCTTTGAGGATAGCTGTCAGCTTCAATTATGTACGGGTATCAAAATAAGAAGTGGAATATCTTCAGTTAGGCAGCAAGTGTTCGTGACCATTATTAATCAACGCATTAACTTCTTCTGGACTAGATACAATTTTAATAATATGCAGTACCGATATTTATAAATCATTTTCTCTCTGTCACCTCACGTACGTAAGGGAGGCTCAAAATTTACCAATTATTTGAATTGTACCAATTTGCATTCATTTCGATGTTCACTCGCATGCATATACTTCTAACTCCAAGACAGCTAAACTTGCCTTTTGCGTCACATTGTAGTGGCTCAGATTAGATGCAATTGTTTTGTTTTTCAAGCTTTCAAAGAAATATTTTTCCAATTATACCTGCTTGCAATACAGCAAATAGAATTTGCAATTTTTTTATTAAAATATAAATAAACACAGTTGTCAATATAAAGAAATTTATAAAAACTGAGATTGCAATAAGGAAGAAAATAGGAAACACATGAGATTGTGAAAGGCTTGATCATATAAAAAAAAAGTCAATGCCTGGTATTTGAACAGAGAGTGTAGCGCAAACAGAGAAATCCACTCCTTCAAAACGATGAACATTTCACCTTATTCAAAACACATTGTTTAGTACTCTATTAGCGTATTTGCATATGATAGAAATGGACGCATTATAATCCTATTATGAATAACACTGTCAGAGAACTGGACCAGAAGCCTTAATCCTTCGAAATTTGGTGCTTTGTACAGATTGAGGTTTTCTCCTACTTGGAGGTTTTGGAACATGCGCAAATGGTGTTGAAACAGCATTTTCAAATTTAAAATTATCAAGAACATCATTGCTGACAACTTGTGTCTGTACATTGGTATTATTTAAATCCCTATTGGATATTTCATCATCTTGCAATTTTGAAAACCGATTTGTGCTGTCAGACAACCCTAGTTGACTGATGGGACGAGAACATACACCGCTATCCGGTGTACCACAAAAAGATCCAAGGTATGTTCTTGGGGATGAATCCTCAAAACTGGAACCGAAGTCTAGTGAGCTATAACATCCCCTTGTGCTATTCTCAGGATTTGATATCATTGACAGGGAATTTCTTCTTTGGGAGACGTGGAGCAAAGGCTTCACATCTTTTTCTATCGGATAAGTGTGACTTCTAGTGCCCAAAGATGGTGTGAGGGGATATTTAAGCAAATTTTTACTACTGTTAACAGGGGAATTAGTTGATTGAGGTACTGTGTTATTTATAGCAATTCCTCTTTCATGCATTTGATATGAACTCGCTGAAGCTGGTCTTACTGGTGGCAGGTTTTTTCTTGATACAACAGGTGTTGTAGTTCTTATTTTGTTACTTTTTTCTTCCAGACTAGTTAATTTTGTATTTACTTTTATATCAGATGGATTTAATTCTATACTTTTCATCAAATGATTTTCCAGTTTTTTGCGTTCCTGTTTCAATTCATTGAGAGAAGGTTCAACAACAGGTTCAAAATCACATCTGCCTTCCTCCACACATTTCTGTAAAAAAATATCTCGTATAAAATGTAGGAAAAGTGCAATGAAGTTTAATGATAGAGTTTGTTGAATTGAATAAAACGTTACATCAACAAACTCACAAGATTCGAAATGGTAATATCACATAGAAATCACATATCTGTCACCTTACCCTAAAATATAATAAGCAGAATGTCTCTATATTGGAATTTCAGAAAATATGAATATCTGACAAGGCATTATGAAACTTGAGGATTGTGAAACAAAACTAGTTTCATTGCACACCGCATATACATTCGAATAATATCAGTTTTAAATGACTTGAAACACATCGGAGATATTTGGGATCCTATTATCCTATATCAAACTTTTAACTTTAAAACTTCAATCAGTAAAAGCTGAAAGTTTAAAAATTGTATCAGTATTCAAAAACTACTCACCCTAATATACTCAATATCTTCAGTCAAAATATCACATTCACACTGTAATGATCTTTTTAACACATCAATTGGAGTTTCAATTTCTAAAACCTCAATATTTTTTGCAACAAGACCAATTTCCCCATTGTCCAATAATGAAGAAGATGAATCTCGAGATGAAGGACGTAATAATACATTAGGAGAGGGTGCGGCCCGTTGATCTGAATATAGTTAAGTAAATAACTTGAAAAAATTACTTGAGAAAATTTGAAAAAATCATTCGAATATCTAGGAAAATTAAAGTTCATTACACACTGATATCCAAGTAATCAATTGTTCCAAATATGAGAACTAAATTCCTTGCAGATGATACATTTTGATAGTTATGTTAAATTAAATTTAAATTTTAGATTCAAGATCACGATTTCAATTGGAAACCGAGTAATGACAATTCAAGCAGAGATTTTAATTGTGTAAAATAGGTATTTGCTATGACATAAACAGTTGTATACACTTTTTAAACTTTTCACTGATTACATTTTAATTATTGTTCCGCTAAATATTTTTCTTCCAGCAACTATAGCTTGAACTAGATATTCTTAATTACTGGGTAACACTAACCAGTAACCACTGATATTTGTGAATGTCTGAATTTTATTCATGAGCGTGTAGTCTTACTTTTATTCATTTGAAAGTTTAATCAAACAACTTTTGTCCCCTTGTTTAGGATTACCGCAGTATGTAATGTCATCCCATGAACTTTGACTGCTGTTTGAGTTATTCGTAACTCGTTGATTGTTTTTTAATATTATATAATACAAAACTATGATCATGGGTTTTAGACTTTCCATACACTGAGTAAGCATTCTCTGTTTATTCATTTCTGTCCCATTTCACATGACAAAAATAGAGTTTACCTTCTGATATATAATTCATAAACTTTATTATTTGTTCATTGCTGTCAGAAGGTAGAGTTTGTCCGAAATCATCCTCATTCTCTTTCAAATTCTACAAATACAATAAAAATCCATGCTAACTAAACATTTTAAAATCCCCTATAATGACCAAACGACATATTCAATATATAGGTAAACCCCATACACATTTCTGTAAATCACAATAGTGAAATATGGATGATGCGTGAAGCACAGTGAGCAGGTCGTAACCCCTCCCCCCCTCCATCTTATAAGGTACCCAACCTGCACTGATAACTGAACAAGAGAGCATCATAGAATGTAATTAGACCATAATATTCAATGAAGCCTTTGGAATACTAGATTCATGGAAGTAGTAGTTCAAGAAACGTTTTGACTGAGTATTTATTTTTTTCTTGTTGTGTAAACTAGATTAGTGAGTCTTTTTGTGGAGCAGGAGTTGAGAATTCAAATTACTTGTAACTGGCAGTTGTCAATTTACTATTTATAATTGAGCTTATGTCCCATCTAATTGTAGATTTGGGGTTTTATGCAATCACACAGAATTCCACAAACCACAATTATTTTTACAAATAATACCTGCAACAATAGTTGAATTTCTCTGATCAACATTTCTCTTTGTTTTGGCGGTTCTGGAAATCCTGTTGTTTTTGTTGATATATGGAAGTTGGGAATTTTATCTTCACTAATTTCATTCCATATTTCCAGCAATATGTTCAGCTGAAAAAATTTCAACATATCATCAAAAGCTCTAATTTACATCATGTGGCCCAATCAATTTGAGAAAATATTTAATGATGAAAAGTCCTATTTCAAATAAATAACAACAGAAACAAAACTAAATCTTGTAATTCAGATCAAGTGATATTTGTAAGGTGCTACAAAATACTTGCAACAGTAGTTAGAACAGGGCGAATCAAACTTTTTTAGCAAAGGAACTAGTATTCCAATTATAAATTGTTGTTTGTTGCATTATGAGTCACCACATAAAAACTTATGGAAGATATTTCAAATTTGGATTCTTAATTAAATAGCAAGAATAATGTTAAATGCATACTTCATTTCGCAAATCATTTGCGTAATCTACTTTCGATTCTCCAAGTAAGGTTCTTATAACTGGTACTTTTTCAGCTGATATACTTTCTTCAATTACTTTCCATACACATAATGGAGGAGAATATTCAAGATTATAACATTCACTCATTTCAGTCAAATTTAACAGAAGTATTCCTATGTCACAATGTATGAAGACATGTTTATAAAGATATGAAATGTATTAAATAGTTTCATTGGATTATTAAAAAAGTACATTGCAAAATTTGAATTTAAAGTTTAACTGTTATGACTTTGCATATCAAATAGAGAGAGAGAGATTTATCACAATACAAAGTTCAAAAAACACAATATTGCAAATTTTTATAGAAATACAGTGCAGTGGACAATTTCAGCATTGAATTGCGTAGTCAGTATTATACAAGACATTTGAAGGCGGTCTTACTACTTACTGAATACAGCGCGAAACACCGCAAAGAGCGCAAAACAGAGGGAAACAGCGCAAAACAGTGTGGAAACAGCGCAAAACAGAGGGAAACAGTGTGAAGCAGAAAAAAGTTTTGCAATGAGTTCGGGGCACCTTGTTTTGAGTTGGAGTACCACGGCAGCAAATTAAAAACACAAACCAACGTATGTAGCCAGTAATGCTGTAATGGCAGGTCTGCCCCTGCTGGTGACACATTTTGGGTACCATAATTTAGAACATTTTCCATATGAATATGGTTGGCTTTAGGGTTAGGGTTAGGTAAAAAGGGACCTCCAGAAGTATGTGCACCAAGATGGCGCACAACCTGAAAATAGTATGTGTGTGTGTGTGTGTAGCGGATTCAGGTTGTGCGTCATATTGCTGCACATACTTCTGGAGCACCAAAAAGGTAGATAAAATTTCGCATGATGACCTATAATCCGGTACATAACCTTGTAAATATGCCGGAAATAGCGCCATAAAACCATGGCGAGAGGCGCTGTGGTTCTTCCGTGGCAGGAGGTGGTAATGACTGCGTCTCCTGTTTTGCGCTGGTTTCCTTCTGATTCGCGCTCTTGCGCTCTTTGCGGTGTTTCGCGCTGTATTCAGTAAGTAGTAAGACCCATTTGAAGGCCATCGAGGCTCCTGGCCATTTTGTTTATACTGTGATCAAACTTCAGAATTGATTCTGATAATATGTAATTATAAAAAGAAAGAAATTGAGTCGGCAAAGTATATTTTTTTTTCTATAGTTCTATGATTCGACACTTCAGGTTTACTGTAGAGTTCCAAGGGCATGTTTGCATGTGTAAAATTAAACTACTCTGTGATCTAGTGCAGATCATATCCACAGAACCTGGCTCAGTATAGAAAATGAATAAACAGTAGACTAGGCTATAACAATATCAAAGATTCAATCAATCAAAATAGCACTGTATTACATTAATATCAAGGTGAGACAATCTTTAATTGAATAAGCTGATCCTGATAAAACAAATTAAATCTGTAAATAGTAATTTAATTTCATGTAACGTAATTCCGGTAAGTTAGGTATATAACTGTATATGCAGATATGGTCAAGCGCATTGTACATGCGTGACAATACTCTTCTACTCGTTAACAGTGTAAACCAATTTCTGAAATTTGAGGAATACAAAACGATAAATTGACTTTTTCAGTTGTTTCAAGATTCATTGATTTAAACAGTCAGACAGTCAATTTAAGCTAGCTAGGGTCGTAAAATACTGGAACAGCTTACCATTAAATGTGAGGTCAAGTGCATCTGTGAATATTTTCAAACACAATTTGGATAAATACAGAGATTCCCAGGTGTCCAACCCAAGGATACTTGGACAATACTGGGAATTGTCAAATATCATGTTTGAGAAAATTAGATAGTCTAGTTTTCGACATTTGTGTATTAAATGGGTTAGCAATACTATTTGGGTAATGGTCTAATGTCCTTTCCGGTGCTTTCACTAGTCATAATTTGTCTAGTCTTAATTGTAGTACCGTAATTTTTGAGATACTGTGATACATTGTTTTTATACAGGTGTTATAGATGTTTATACCGTGGTATATTTATATTGTAGATTTTGAAGTTGTACTAGATGTGATACCCAAAGAGGTATTATTTATTCATGAATAAATATCCCATCCCAAAAGATTGCCGGTATCACAGTTACCGCAGGCATGAGTGGTACCGGTACCGGTATACGACATGGACTGGTACCGTACGATAACCCGACGAGAGGCCGTGATTCGCAATATGATTAAGCCGTCTCATAAGTTTTCCTCTCCCACAGGATAAATATATACAATGTACATCCTAGGATAAATATGTACATCCTATCCTACCAATAAAGCCATAGGCCTATCGCAATTTCCATGAACAGATGAAGCTAATGTTAAAAGTTAGGAATCCAATGCGAGAAGAAAAATACGTTTTTCGCTGCAACGAACGCGTGTTTCGGTTTCCAAGCAACACACCCATGAGTTCGATGAGGCCCTTATTGGACACGTTTAGTGGCCATAACGATCGTTTCAATATTATGTTGTTGTTGTTGTTGTTCTTGTTCTTTGACACGTTTTTAAAAAATCGCTTTTCTCTTCGAATACTGGACCAATTGCTTTGAAATTTTCAGTGGTTAAAGATTAATTTCTTCGCTAGAAGGCTATTACTTTTATTTATTTCATAATTTTGCGTGAATTCTATGAAATTTGATATTTCGTCTAAAATTTTGCTGTATTATTTTTTATCCATGGGAACACGGATTTTAGTCAGTGTCATGACTGGCTGTACGTTTTGATTCTGCAAAATTCTTGCTACTGGAAATTCAGAACTTTTTTGAGGGTACCGGTAGCGTCAAAGGTACCGGTAAAGACTGATTCGCTCTGGTCTAACGTGTCCATATATTTGTGCGTAGCTCTCTTGTTATATTCAGACGATTTTTCCCAGCGCAAAGCAATTTTCCACGAAAATAAGGAGGGATCTTGTTTCTATTTTGTTTCGATAAAAAACACTTAGGCTTATTTTCTGGAAATGTCTTTTATTTTCATTTATCAAAAACAAAATTAGAAAGTAAGGAATTACGAAATTTTCAAATAATGTATACAAAATATGGAAATAAATATCATTTACTTATAAATAACAAGTGTTTATTGAAATAAAGCGGCGCTCCAGAAGTATGTGTACCAATATGGAGGTAACTAATTTTGTTCGCCTACTTTACATCAAGTTGTGTGAAGGGACGAAAGCCTATGGACAGGGTGTTTATTCACTTAACATAGATTATTAATCATTCAAAACGTGTAGGAGAGATTTCTTGCTATTGACTAGTTCAAAAAAATACGAATAATCGACTAGGTCTAATTTTAGGAGGTGGGCTTATATTAAAATCATTTTTAAAATTCAGGCTAGTTATTATTTTCGGGGAAACACGGCATGACCAAAGGTTCATGGCTGAGCTTTATTAATATTAGGCGTGAGATGGCATGATTTAATTTTTCCATGACTTACGAATCCGTTTGAAAACTCTGTCTGGCATGGGCCAAGATCGTCCACTGATATAATTATTGGACACGTTAGTGGATATAACGATCGTTTTGATATTATGCTGTTGTTCTTGTTATTCATCATCATTATCATTAAAAAATCGCTTTTTTCTTCGAATACTGGATCAATTGTTTTGAAATTTTCAGTGGTTAAAGATTGTTTTTGCCAGAAGGCTATTACTTTTATTTATTTCTAAATTTCGTATGAAATCTGATAATTCGTCCAACATTTCGCTGTATAATTTAGTCACGGGAACACCGGCCGTCCGGGTTGATTCTGTAAATTCTTGCTACGCGAAACTCGGGAAATTTTTTTAGGGTACCGGTAGAGTCAAAGGTAAGGACTGCTTCGCTCTGGTTAACGTGTTCATATATTCGAGCATTGCTTTCTTGTAAGAACCATCGCAGATAGCCTACAGGTGTCAGTCAGAAGCCATCAACTGTTCTCCGCTGGCCCCACAGAATTTTACTCACGAGTTCCTAGGTAATAAGAGATGTTATATGCCTAATTCGATATATATATATATATATTTCTATTTTATCGATTTGGTCGACAACACGGGTTTATTTTTGCTGTATTTGGGCGACGGGAATTTTGGGGCGACATAATGCTGTAGCCCAAATAGTTTGGGCTTTATTTTCTCCAAGAATCCCTCAAGATAAAGGCCTGAAACTTTTCGTCATTTTCAACATTGCCCTCAACCATCACCACATAATGTTGGATAAGAAATTCGAGCAAAAAAACTCTGTTTTTTGCCGACAGTTTCTAGGCATAGCTATAACCCGTGTTGCTAGTTTTGCTAAATTGTGGCTACAAAAATAAATCATGATTTTCTCTTTTCTAACCCGGTTATCTTTTGGCCAGAATTAGAGGATTAACAGAAAAAATTTTTCGCTATCGTATTGTATTCCAATAATTCACCGGAAACTTATCTGGAACTTGGTACACTGTTATGGTAAATTTCACCTTAATAAAATTGCAAACTTGCAGACGGGACTTATTACGTCATATATAGTCTGAGTCCGCTTTGTCAGATACGATGGAGGGTTGATTTTATCCATCAAATTAATAATGAATTCAGTTTGTAGAAAGAATCGTGCTCGCTTTACCGTGCATAACATAGGTTTTCCATTTGTATTGGAAAAGAGGTCGATGGTTTGGTTGGCAGAAATGGAACACATGTCGCTTTGTAGTACAAACGCTCTAAAATACGGTATACAAAGACATAGTTTTGGATATAACCTTGGGTAGACCTACCATACGTCCCGGTTTGGCCGGGACAGTCCCGGTTTAAACGCCTTTCCCGGTGTCCCGTCCCGGTTAGCAAAATGTCCCGGAATTTTACTTTAGTGAAATTTTCAAAATTAACTCTAACCTGACGCAAAATTATGAAATAATTCCGTCCCAAAAGGCATAACTTTGCTTTAAGTCGAGTCTTATTTTAATATCTTAATTTTTTTAGCTTATTAGGTTGAGTGAAATATCACACATAGCTTGAGAAATCTTTTAGTTAGGGAATAATGAGTGACGCTTATTGCGTCATTATTCTATTGACTTCAATGAAACTGCAGCATTAGAACAAATGTCTGATTTGTGACTTAGTGTTGCTTAAATGTACGTGCATTTTCCTTTAAATAAAGTAATAAAATTTTTTATTCAATCTAAGTAGAATACTATATTATGCAATATTAAAGCTTATAAATATGGAATAAAAATTTGCCAAGATCAGGCCTTCGGCTTTTCGTCCAGTTATTTCATTCATAGTTTTGAGTTTGTCCCGGATTATGCCCAAGAAATTATGGTAAGTCTAACCTTGGGTATCTCACTACCTCACTATGGGAGCTTCAGGAATATAAGCAGCATTCGAGGCAGTACCTTCCGAGGCGGCATAACAGGTTTCGCATTAGCGATAGTTTCTTCGTAATAGTGAATTCAATATTCTGGGATAGTATATATGGGCACTGTTTTGAATAGCCAGCTGGTTGCGTTCCCCAAATTCTCATTGGCAGGTCGGTGGAAAATAACATTTTTCTGTCGCCCAAATAGTTTGTGCTTTACTTTCTTTATGAATCCCTTCAGCAAAGAGTCCGGAATTCAACTTTACTCTCAACAATCTACGACGTAATGTTTGCTATGAAATTCGAGCAAAAAAGCTCAACTGGACAATACTGTATATATATATTTTTAGTTTCTTTATTTGGTCGGCAACGCGAAGTTATTTTGCTGTATTTGGGCGTTGAAAATATTTGGACAACATTTTGCATTATTCCCACATAGTTTTGTGTTTCACTTTCTTTATAAATCCTTTCAGCAAAGAGTACAAATTTCAACTTTATTCTCAACAATCTACCACATAATAATGTTTTATTTGATATTCGAGCAAAGAAGCCGAAAGTATTTAAGCCTAGGTATCTTTCCTGTAGTTGTTTTGCTACATTGTGGCGACAAATATACATCATTATAAAATTGTTAAAATAGACCACATAAATTCTATTTATCAATGTTTATAAATACGAGCGTATAAACATATTTATCGTAAAATTTCCCGATATAATACTAAATCTTCGAGGTTTGAGGCTTTAATTCCACGTTGCCCCGTCATAAAAAAAGCATGGGCCTTTCCCCAGTCATCGATTTCCTCGTTTACTTCGTGACATTGGCCAAAAGGCAAGATCCAAAAAGCGACGTAGACAACGTTTTTACATTTAAGGGAGGGGAATAGGGGGGCGCGCATGTTCAATACGTCGATAATATCTTTGTCGAACAATTTTGCAACCAACCACCGTGTTTTTGTCTGTTAGATTGCTACTTTTTTTTTTTTTTTTTTTAATTATGCGGATTAGAGTTTTCCAAAGCTCGGATCAGTATCTAATGACACGTCATATCCGAGTCATGTCGGTATAACGCTTCATAAGCATGCCACTGCGTAAGCAGCAGTCATATGCTTATGGTGGCTTCAGTATTTGCCGCGCCACAGCACGGCACAAACTTCCACCCCGGGGTTCAGTATATGCTGTATGTCACAGCATAATTTTGCCCAGGGCTTCCGTCTGCGCCATGCAGAGCACAGCGCTACTTCCGCCACCCCGGCTTCCGTACGTACTGCGTGACGTGCAACACGCATACAGCACGACATCAACCATGATGCTTCCGATTCATCACATCCGCTAATTGTGAGATGGTATTACGGTTGTTAAAAACGGTCTAAAATGTTGGCATTTGCGGTCAGCAATTATGCTACCGCTCGCGGTGGGTCGAGATTTTTTTCATGGATCAAAATTATGATGATAAATATCCATTTAGGATCTCTTTCCAGTTATCTAGTATACCAAAGAATTGGAGGTTGCTGAATTTGTATCCCATAGTTGTTAAAAATTGTATGAATAGGGATATTGTCTTCGAGACTACATTGTCGTCTATGGGGGTCATATATTTATTCTGAATATCAAGTTTTATTTTTGTGCCAATCAATTGTTTTTTCATTATGACGAAGCATTTGGTAACAACTATTGCATTGGGGCCGATATAGCTATTATAGAGAATTTCCTCTTCCGTTATCTTAATTCGGACGCTTAATATACGGTTGAGTACGTTTATAATTTCGGCTATATAAGTTTTTGTTTTAAGGCAGTCCAGGAATATGTGTTTAGTGTTGTCGACAAGGCTTTTACAGAATTTGCACCCTAATATTTTCAAATTTCCATAAGTATCGAATCTAAGGGACATACTCCTCATACGGTCGCCGAAGATGTATCCATCTCTCACAATGCGATAGGAACATATCCTTTCGGCGTTTGTGTAGTATGTTCTTGATGTGTTCTCCATCAGATGGACATCTTCCCAGTTAATGTTTTCCTGTTGTTGTTCTTGATGTCTGCTTTTTAGTTTTGAATATATATCCCTGTGCCTAATTGTCTCCCATTCTCCCGACGAAAAGTTGGTTGATTGATATATGCTCAAGATATCCCGCCAGTATGCTGGAATTATTGCAGCGTGGGACATTGAGTTTGTATAAAGATTTTGGTTCATCTGTTTAATTTTGGTCCCCAGTGAATATTGCGCTTCGAGGTGCCAGAATTGATCCAAGTTGACTCCATTAACCAGCGCCTTCATCTTCTCAACCCGGCATGCTTCTAGTTTGGCTTCTTAGCTTCTAGCTTTTATATCTATCATGTTTTTACCGCCCTCCTCTCGTGGTAGTTGGAGTTTTCTTCTGCTTATTGCCTCTATCTTGTTGGGATGCCACAAGAATTGAAAGAGAGCTCTGTTTATCTCCTTCATAGCAATTGGGGGGAGTGGTTTAACTTTGGCATGGAACATTACTATCGACATTAATAGCGAGTTTATAATGATTTGCTTACCAAACCATGTAAGATTTCGGAATTTAAGATAGTTTATAGTTCTGACTAGTTTTAGCTGTATTTCTTCCCATGTTTTATATAGAGGTTTTTGACCAAAATTCATTCCAAGTATTTGGCTTTTCGTGCTCAATGAAAGCCGTCATTTCCGCTAGATGGTGTTCGAGGCCATTGGCGTTCAAGGAAATTATATTTAACTCGGCCATATTGGAATGTTATTTAGCTGACTATCCTACGGGTTATGGTGGGTAGAGTAAAAAACGAGTTAAATCTAACAAAGAGATAATGTTATACAGAATGAGTTTACAGTTCTAGAAAAACGAGGGTTTACTCACTTTTCTTTTTTCTTTTTACCTGTCTCACCCTTTTTTGGGTTGCTGCTTGCGAGAGACGACTCAGACGAGGTTGTGTCTTCTCTATGTCTTTTGTTATAGTCTATAGTAGTATTACTCGGGGCGATTCGTCTAGGGCCAGGGCCTGGTCCAGGTTTGGCAGAGTTGTTTCCATATTTGCCGGGGCCGAGAGAATCTCTTGGGGCGATGCGGCAAAGAGTGAGGACGGTGTTGTGTCCTGCGACTCGTAGTTATGGACCATAACTTTGACAAAAGTCCTTCCTTTTGGTGGTGGATTGAAGGGGGTGCTACCAATCGTCGATGTTGTTTTTAAACGTGGTAACTGCTGGTTTTTTATCCGCCGCGGCGAGGTTCTTATAGGACTGACGTTGTCAATTTCAGAACATTCTGACCAATCATTGGATTGTTTTGACAAGTCAGTAGAGAGTTGCGTGGTTGAGATTTCATAAATGTCTACGTTTAATTTGTTTTGATTGCCTTTATCTAATTGGTCCGTTTTTTCCGCATGATTGATTTTTTCTTTGTTTCCTTCTATTTTTGTATTTTCGGGAACTGGATGGATGGATGTGTTTACAGCTTCTTTAGTTACTTCAGCAGCAGTTTGAGATTTTTGTTTGTTGGTGTCGCTCTCTGAAGTTTTCTTCTGAGCAAAAATCTCCCCTGGTTTTTCTGGATTATGTACTGGCTGCTGTCCGTTGAATGGGGGTGGGTTTCCAGCAGGGTTTGGGACAATTAGTTGTTGTGTCTGTACTCCTCTCCTCTGTTTTGGTGAGGCCCATCCATTTCCCGAGCTGATTAGGGCAGGATACTCCTTTGCCCGCAAGGTACAGTTCTTTTGAACGTGTCCAGATTTTTTACAATGCCTACAAACGGCTTCATTTTCGCATTGTGCAAAGATGTGCCCCGTTTGTAGGCATCGACCGCACGTTGGTACGTACAGTTCTCGGGGAAGATATGTTTTACACATAATTCCGTCGATTTTAATATAGTCCGGCATGCTTTCTTTTCTGAAGTTTTCCATAAGAAAGGATGTGTAACCATTATACACTTGAGTTCCCCTGTAGTAGTTTCGAACCGCATTCCTGATTTTTCCAAAACCGATGCTGTTGATTTTAGAAGCGGCTCTGGGGTATGGCGTCTCAGGCGGAATATCTCGTATAGATATTCTGATAGGTGCTTTACTTGGAAGAGTCACGTCTATCTCTATATCCCTAGATTTAATTTTGCCGCCAGTGTCTCTGAGGAATTCCTCGCTACAGCTGGTATCATTGTTGTCGGTGGCAGCAAAGGTTAAAATCCAGGTCCCCTTCTTGCTTTCGAAGAGTGCCCTTATTTGATCACAATAACCACTTGTAGCCGGGTTATTGTATAATAAGTCCATTAATCCCGTGAAGTCAAAATTGTTGTGTTTTGATTTGACTGTTGTTCTGTTGCGGCTGCTGCGGCAGAGTAATCCATAATCCAAGTAAGTGCGTAATCCAATTATAACCCCAGATAGCTGATAAGTCCAAGAAAAATTTCTTTCCTAGCTCAAGTATACAATACTTTCTGCTATACTTTCAACGCTGGTGGAGAGGCCCGTACAAAATCGCGACGGGAAGGGCCTCTCCCAATACTTAATCAAATAGCGAACACACACGTAAACACAGTTGTTACGTGCATATAGTCCAACGCTCTTCAAATTCGCCATATGATCTACTAATGGTCATTTCCGATAGATCAAGGGAAAGGAAATCCTGTAAGCAAAGAAATGAAGAATTGAGAAAAAAAAAAAAAAGCCGAAGCGTCCTTGCTTATATTGTGGGAAACTACGAATCCAGTTAACACGTCATTTGAGAATGCGTCATAAACATGAGGAAAGGCCAAAACATTTACACGCCTTTGAATTTGAGAAAATGCGAAAGGATGGTATGTTTGGGCATAATATGAAGATGTTGAAGGAAAAAAAACCTTATTGTGTGAAAGAGGCCAGATGGAAGATGGAGTCAAAATATGTACTCAGTGTAAAGCTTTTGTGCGCAGAAGATATTTTTTTAGTCATTCAAAAAATTGTGGGAAAAAATGGTATACAGGGAACAAAGGGGTTAGCTGCAACATTGATTAATAATGATACAGATGGGTTGGAATTCACTGATTTGCTATCGAGGTTCAGCGGTGATAGGATTGGTAAATTCTGTCAGGAAAATGATGTAATTAAACTGATTGGAAGAAGCCAGTTCAATAAACATAAGCGAAAAAAAGACAAACTGGCTGAATCTCGAAAGGCAGTTAGGTGTAAAATGCGTACACTTGCTAATCTATACTTCCATTTTATATCTTTTACAAATGATAAAACTCTGCCAATTGAAGAGATGTTTCGCAGGCAGAATTTCCCTGCTTTAGAAGAGGCTATACAATCAATGACAACCCATGAAGATGGAACACTTAAGGCTGGTCTTAAAGTGAGTGTAGGAAATTTGCTCAAATTGTCTGCGAAGGTCGTCAAGGGAAGTTATTTAATTGGTGATGATGATTCTAGCGCAGATTTAATCGACAAGTTTGTTGACGTACTTGAACTAAAATGGATCAGCATATTTGGCGATGCTGAGTATTTACTGCTGCAAAACCGCAACCATAAGCAAAGAGATCCTGGTAAATTACCAGACGAAGACGCTGTGAAAAAAATACGAAACTACACTGTAGATAAATTGCAACAGATTGTGAATAATCAGTATGATTTTTTTTGTCCAGAAACATTTGTATTTATTCGGGACCTCACAGTCTCTAGACTCACTTTTTTTAATGCTCGACGAGGGGGTGAGCCATGTAGACTCCAAATGAGCGATTGGTGTGATGCCAAAACGGAGGAATGGATTGACTCTCAAAGAGCCAAATATGTTAATGACGCTGAGAAAAAACTTCTTAGTACATTTAAAATAATGTACCAAGGAGGAAAAGGCACCAACCGTATGGTACCTGTTTTGGTGCCACCCGATTGTGATTCAGCATTAGATATGCTTGCAAACTCCGAAATTCGAAAGGATTCTGACATCAATATTCGAAACATGTTCCTTTTCCCAAGCACAAAACAAGAAATTTGGTATGTTATTATAATCATGGGTTGGTATTGATGAACCTTTTTAATTCAGGGACGGAAGAGCCAGACATAACAGGAGATTTAGAAGAAGGAAATAGTGTAGAAGGAGAATCATCTGCAGTATCACAAACGCCGGGTGTTGAAGATTTGAAAGAAGAAAATAGTGTAGAAGGAGAATCATCTACACTAAATAGTGTAGAAGGAGAATCATCTGCAGTATCACAAACGCCGGGTGTTAAAGATGACAGTATGCCATCAGGATTGGGATTGAATACTGAATTTGAGATGTGTCATGGTAAGTATTTCTATCCAAGTCTTGAAAAGTGCACTAATATATGGAACTACGTATAAAAGCTAAATAGTGTAAATAGTTTGGTGATGGGGCTAAATTTAAAAACTTAAACATGTAGAAAATCATTTAATGAGTGTGTCATTTATTTGGTTTCAGATATGCCAAGTACTTCAACTAAGCGCAGAAAACGACAATATGTTAGATGGTCAAGCAGTGACACTGCAGCTTTGTTAACTCATTTCAAGTCTTGTATTGAAGACACTTCTGGTGAAAATAATACCGGTAGCTTACCAGGTAAAGTTTACTTTTTGTCAATATCAGTCAGAAAATAGAAAGTTTGTTGGATGACGAGGACTTGAGCAGTTTACATTATTCTCAGACTAATGCGTTCTAAATTGCTATGCAGGTTACAAAGACATTGAAGAATTTCTCCAAAAGGAGAATATACTGTCAGGCGTTAAAGACAGGAAAAGTAAATTGAGAATAATTCATGCAAAGCTATTTACGGTAATGAGAGAAAGAAATTCAGAAAGGACTTTAAGAAAAGGCTTGCAAATTTAAATTAGACATCAGTGGCAGCAAATTTATCAGAAAAACAGCTGACAGCATTAGATTGCATCAAAAACAGATTTCTTTGCTCAAAATACAATATTGAGCAAATACATTTATTCTAATTAAAATACTGACAGCATTAACTTAATTAAAATGCTAACATAATTTTGGATTTGCCAGTAGAATTACAGAATGGATTATTCGTGGGGGAGGTTTATGTATTTAATTTCATAAATATACATTCATCATAATTTTTGTTGAACTTAGCTTTCTGTGAATAAAACCCTTTCGATAGTTGTGAAAAACAAGTATCATGACTGAAAACAAAAAAGCGTTTTACACTCCATGATAGTGGTTCTCAAAATTTTTAAGATGAGCCCCCTTTTTAGAATTTTCAAGTTTTGCAACCCACCTTAAAAATAATTGTAGCTAAAATAAGCTACGAATAACAGATAGTAAGGCGTATGTATGTTTTATTCACAGCATGTGTGGATGGAACATATATATTCAAAATAAGGCGGGCAAATTCAAATCTCACATATTTATTCAATTAAGCTTTATACCCCCCTCAAAAATTGTCAAAGACCGCCAATTCCCCACCCCCATCGTTTGAAAACCACTTCTCTATTATATCATGTTCCGGTGGAATACTTAAATTATATCGATTATGTAACATTTCTTAATTTAGTTTTATAATATTTTTGTAAAATCATGTCCAAACATCGGACCTGTGTCAGTAATTTTTTTTCATATCTTTGTATGCGAATTTCGTTGACGAATTAACTTATGTGTGACGAGTTCTACTCGCTTACTTATTTTTATTAATAAATTTGTAATTTCATTTTATAGTATTTCTGTAAAATCATGTCCAAACATCGGACCTGTGTCACTAATTTTTTTCCATATCTTTGTATGCGAATTTTGTTGACGAATTAACTTATGTGTGACGAGTTCTACTCGCTTACTTATTTTTATTAATAAATTTGTAATTTCATTTTATAGTATTTCTGTAAAATCATGTCCAAACATTGGACCTGTGTCAATAATTTTTTTCCATATCTTTGTATGCGAATTTCGTTGACGAATTAACTTATGTGTGACGAGTTCTACTCGCTTACTTATTTTTATTAATAAATTTGTAATTTCATTTTATAGTATTTCTGTAAAATAATGTCCAAACATCGGACCTGTGTCAATATTTTTTCCATCTCTTTGTATGCGAATTCCGTTGACAAGTTAAATTGTTCGACGAGGTCTACTCGCTTACTTGAATTTTTTAATAAATTTGCTTACTGTCCGTTTCGTTTTGGCAATAAAATGCTTACAATGAAAAAATTGGTTGCATTAGAATCGAGGGTCGTTAGACATAACAGTCACTAAGTCACAAGGTGCACCACAAACAACATGTGTCCTTTGCCGTTATGGGTTGAGGAGTGAATGATCTTGCGGAACGATGTTCAAACATGCAAATTTACAGTGACAGCTAGGGCATACATTGCAAACCGATTGATTTTTTCTCGTTTATTACCTTTGAATCATGGCTGGTACAATCCCAAACGGTATCGGAGAATGTGGACGTAAGGGCAATGATGGAGATTCTCGTTGCCTAAATAGAATTCTATGGAATGTTACATTCAGCATCTTTATGCGTATGCGCGGAAAATGGCATTGTGGTGTCACATGCATTTGCTCATTTTAAATATTCCTCTGGACTGCTCAAACGATACTTTACCTGCAATGTCATACATAAGCCGTTGTGCAGCGATTTTACAATTAATACTAACCTATTGTCGAGCAAGCCAATGCCAAAAATCTCTTTAGGTAACTTGCAGTCACAATTGTGGTGAAAATATTATGCCAAAAAAGAAGACAGTTTCAGTGATTATTTCAGTGATAACAACTGAGATACAACTTGTTACTGAACTTGCATAAGACGCAAAAAATATGACATGTATATGTCGTCGATGCTGATATCGTGTTACAGGGGAGTATTCAGAAATTTTCGAGGGGGGTTCTGAAATTTCTATTTGCCATGTTAAATCGAAATAACTAGCGGGCTCGACCAAACGCCGGAAAACGTGTGTTCTCATGGAGTCTCTGGGATATAAAAAGCTTTTCGACCTATGATAAATTGTTATGTATAATACAAAAAAAACACCACCTGGCTACGTCCCCGTTGTATTACTTTGTTTTTACATTCTGTTTTTTTTTTCGTATATTTTTTTTTAGATATCTTTATCGTGGTAACTCACAATTGAAAGAATATGGAATAATAGGTGAGCGAGCGCGTAATACCCTTTTAACAATACCTTTCCATCGGAAATCTGTGCGCTTTTAACCTCACTTGTGATTTTGTTAGCTCACATGATTCTATATTCATCTCATTTATTTTGTTTTCATCAATTATCTTATCGTCCATTATGCGGATTATGGGCCAGTTTATACACCGCAGGTCAATTAACCCATGCAGATGCCAAGTTATTTCTTTTTCCACGTTCATTCTCTTTGTTCTCCAGTTTTAATTACATAATTATGCAAACTCACGGTCATAACAACAAGAAATATTGCATTAAATAGGAAAAGTTTATTGCCTTACTAGGCCGGTCAATTGGACTTAATTCTGCGGGAATTTGAGTTTTCATACGTCACCAATTCCTCTTCTCGTTCCCGATATGTTAACTATATTTTTTTAAGGAAGGGGTAATAATTCAGGTGATGGTTTGATTTAATAGTATGAAGTACCAAAATACTAGGTATAGGTATATCCTGCTCATGTAAATACTTTCAATTGCTGATACAATAAATTATCGCAAGACAACTTAATAATTATGGCGAAAATTGCGTTTGCGAGACCTCACCATCATAAATCGATATTTTCGAGTTCCTTTGCTTAGAAGTGGTGTAAAGCACGTGTAATGCACTCATTATAGTCAAATGTATTTGAATGCAACAAAAAAAAACAATATTGAAAGCATAAAATTGTGATAACCGATGAAACCCTAGTATCTTCAATACGCGTAACTAGTTTTCTAACCCCATTTATTTGCAAATTTCTAAATTCTCAATTTCTTTTCTAGAAATCCAATCTTATCGAGTAAAGTATCGTTGAATGCGTCTCTAAAATACCAATTGAATGGCATTTTTGGTTTTCATTGTTTATATCAAAAGTTATGACCAAAAAACGATGAAAAAAAATAAATTTCAAATTCAAATTTTTCAAAAACTATTCAACAAATTTTAATGATAATGACATTTTTAGCTTTCTTATGTCGAAATCTATCCGAATATACCAAAATTTTCAATCTAAATGCAACAGAACAAATTTTCTATTTTGAGGTCAAAGGTCAAATAGTTAATTGGAACCACTCCCTTAAAATATAAATACAAAATTCCCACATCGACTGATGCAAAAATTTTTAAGTTTGACTGAGAATTCCCTGATTTATATGTGTTTTAAGCTTAACTCACGACTTCCTAACTTCCAGCAATAAGTCATATATCAGACAATCCAATTTATGAAATTATGGAAGTTTTGTCATCTGTTATCTAGAATCCACTAAGAACAACTTTCAAATATTGCTATTGAAGCTATTTTCAGGTTACACTTTGGCCTACGTACATACACAATATATATATATATATATTATATACGCAAATACTTTTTATACTTTCGTGTACCGAGGTTTAATTTACCTTACAAGCAAAGCATTTAGCGGTAGCTGTGGACGATTTTAATGAGGGACAATGAGTAAATATTCAATGACTATATCTATTCCTTGCGGTGACGACCATATCCAATAATGTTCCTCATTCCCGCAAATAGGCTAAAAAAAATAGTCTCTCGGAATTGGGCGACGACGATTGGGCCCCAACTCGACTATATTTCAAACAAACTGTATTACTTGCGTGAAATTTTGTCAAAACATTTCCCACTGAAAACCACCCAAATTAACGCTGTGAGTAGCTCACTATATGCCACAGAAAACGAGTGGCCCAAATGCAGCAAAAAATAATATGTAACCTCAATGCAGCAAATAGATATATATATATATATATATACAGAAAATTTGAGCAATGCGAATAAAATATATTTCATTCAAACTAGTTCATTCAAATGTTACTGAATCAGGATATTTTATGTGGAACTGCCACAGATTTGTATCGTCACAACATGAATTGATTTTTTGCGTGTATCCTGTGCGTCTTCTGACTCAGAGAATCTTCACCCAAATTATAAACAGTTCATTTTGACGTAAAGTAAACATAGAAGGATAGAACAAAACAATGAGTAAGATTCTACTCAAGAACTATGAAATGAAAAAGGGCCTTGGGAGGCATAAAAGCAGCACAATAGAATATAGACTATAGCAGCATTCACATTGCAGCTATGTGAACAACAGTTCATTCTATTTTTGGTTGTTTCATTGAAATAAACTTCTAATTTTTGATAATATAGTTGAGATGTTTTGAATAAGGCGTTTTAAAGAACCTTTGTTTGATACATATAATACAGATGAACTTTTATACAAAGCAAACCCATATACGAACAACACGTTTTCCTATTTGTTACAGGTAAATTAGAAAAATCACGAAGCGTTTATGGTCATAATGAGCATGATTTCAATTGTTGAATTACTCCTACTATTGTCATCAATTGCACTGATAACAAATGCAAGTCAGTTACAGAAAAGCTGTATTTCAGAGGACATGGAAATCGATGCTGGAAAGGTACGGTGGAGATGAAGATAACAACTCAAATTGAGACTAAATTATAGAAGTGTGTTGAACCCACTTGTTTTTGCTGATTTTAATGAAAAACATGACTCTTTAAGTTAATATTAAAGTAATTACTTCCAATCCGTTATTAGTCAAAACCATTTTTGTGTAACTAGTATTAAATTCTAATCAACCAATGCTAACATACACCGTGTTTCCCAAATATAAGACAGGGTCTTATTTTAATTTTCTTTCGAAAAATAACACTAGGGCTTATATGGGAGGATGCCATTTATCAAAAACAAAATTACGAAGTAGAAAATTACGAAATTTTCAAATATACAAAATATGAAACCCGATATCCATTTACTTAAAAATAATTTTTATTTTATTTAATTTTAGTTTTTATTAAACAAAAAACTGCCATTATTCAAAATTGACCATATCATCATCCTCTGGAATGTCATGCCAGTCACTAGATTCATAAATTCCAATGAAGATTTTACTCATTGAACCTTTTCCTTTCTCACGCGTTTTAGTTTAATCATTTGAAACGTGTAAGAGAGATTTCTTGCATTCGATTAGGTCAAAACAAATTTCACGCTATCGGCTAGATCTTATTTTAAGGGTAGGGCTTGGATTAAAATCATTTTTAAATTTGGGCTAGGTCCTCTTTTCAGGCTATAGGACTTATTTTCGGGGAAACACCGTAATTTAGGTTTTTCCCATTTTGTAGTTATCAAAAACTACGTGGTATTCTGGACTGATGAAACAACGTCTAAGGTCTCTTGTGCCTGATTCACTAATACCACGTCTACAGAAACTGGATTCCAAGCTGTTTCAAAGGAAAATGGGTCCAGGTAAATAAATGAAAACAAAAAGCAAAATCTACAGAGTATAAATGTGTTACAATAAGTAAAATATTGTTGAAAATAGCTAAAATTAAAAATAAATTATTTACCTATAGTGATTCTTCTACATTTTCATATGTTGTTTGAATTACCAAATCTACCTGAGAACTCGTCCAAGAGTTACGAGTCTATTTCCTCGGATCTGATAGCATACTAATTAATAATGCTTTCCAATAAATTCTCGAAAACACAATTAAAAAATTAGATAACAGGTTGCATAGAAGGACAATTTTTGTAACACCGTTTTATTTGCCAGATATGTTTAATTTGAATTTCATGTTGACTATGAAGGAGATGGAACTTATCATATTAGGAAATCAGACGATGGTATGTTGTGTACACAAAATGTATCCCAATTGAATGCTTTCAAAACGTCGTGGAAAGTTATTGATTAGCATAACAATGAAAAGTACTAGTAAACTCTTTTATTATTTTCAATCTAATTTAAGACATTTGTTAATTTTTTGACACAAATTGAACGTTTGCAGAATTTATTCACCTCGAGCACGGAGAGGAAATGAACGGACTTGCGAATGAAGCGGTGTCAAATATGGGTAAAATTACTAATACATGTACATATATAATATAATATTCGATATATAGATAAATTATTATTCTTGTGTTGGTCTGCAGTTAATTAAACTCATTTAATTCTATTTGTTTTAATCAGACAACCTTTTAGACAATGCAGCTATAGTTTTTCTTTCTGACTATGAAAATTATTTTGCGGCTTTGTTATGTCCACTCGACAAAGGTGTGAAAACTTATATCAAACTTTTTAAGTACTGGAAGATATTGTAAATTAAATTACCAAGTCGAAGTATTTGTTGTTGCATCATGAACTAGTACAAATACCGGAATATAAATACTCCTTCCATCGAGTTCAAACGTTTGTTCTCTACCCATTGTGGACATGAACAGCAGTCTCGTTTTGCCTTAGCTATATATATATGCAAGGTCTGGTGATATCAGAATCTTATCGAAAAAACTTGTGTGATTTACTTTGTTCAGATCATCAGGTGATTCGTGGATTTTTTCCAAGTCCAAATCCAACTTTGTGACAGGTTGCAGCCTGCATTAACGTCTTGCATGATGTCGCAATATCTGCAAAATTTTCTCCTTCAACATGTCCAGAAACTGACTGAAGTCATTATTTGAGCTAACCAACTATTATTTATCAATGTTAGTTACATATCTATATATATATATATATACTAATTTCATCAACAGTCCTCGATGTTTGCTATTATTCAGAATATTGTATTTTAAAAAATAACGCTGATTACGTTGTTTTATAATTATCTAAATATATTTTATCACACCCGTATATGAATGAAAATAATGACTAACTCGTAACCTGTAAAATGCTAAAAAATACGTTAAATATAATTACTATGACCAAATTTATTGTTAATTAGGTTTTGATTTGGGTATTTTGAGAATTTCGAAAAGTATTGATATTACGTAAAGCGAACTCGCCACGAATTAGCTTGGCTTGGGACAAGATTGTGTTGTCAGTTTAGTTCATGCGATGTGACTGCTATACGTTTCTTAATATAGACGCCGTCGGTAAAAAGTAATGGTCAGAAGGATTGGCAAGATTTACACACAAGCCATTCACAGATTCTCACTTCTCTTTTTATTCACGTTTCTATTGCAAAATATACTAATAGTTTTAAAAATTCGAAATCTTCTTTACGGTCGATAGAGTATAGTCAATGATTCGAGAAAATTCATTCCAGTAAATATACATGCTCTTATCCTCTACGTTCATAATGGTCTCCCGGCAGCTTACGAGTCTTATTCCTCTGTTTTAAATCATTCCTATTTTTACATGTCAATTTGTCGTACTATTTTCAACTTGACAAGCTGGATATTCATCAAGTACATCCGCTTGCTGTTGCCAACCTCCGTTTTTTTCAGAGCTCCAGAAGTATATGCACCAAGATAGCGCACATCCTGAACATAGTATTTGTACCAGGTTATGGTTCAGGTTGTGCGCCATCTTGGTGCACATACTTCGGGAGCGGCGTTTTTTTGATCCTGCTTAAATATAATTTTATCAAAATATTAAACCACATTACAAAATATCATTTTGTTTTAAATTTTAGCATGAATATCAATCGAAAACAAATTTAGCACTTTGCCTTAGCCATGATCCATCACAATTATATATACCAGCTTGTCAACAGAATTTCGCAAGTAAAACCAGAGCCAACCTATTTTTAGAATGAGAGCTAAAAAATGACAAAGTTATTAGTAGATTATCAGTAGCATTGTGCATTTCTTTATGTTTATATATTTATTGGTATTCGTTATTCACCATATACTTTCTTTTCATATAGTGGGTAAATTATTATTTACTGATAGCCTAATAAACAAATAGTGATATATAATTATCTATGATTTACCCTATGTGGGATACCTTGTGACATCAAGATGCCAAAGATCAGATGCCCAATCAACGAATGTGAATTTGAAACAGAGGATGAGGCCTCTATTGTTGCTGCTTGTTGCTATCGTTGCTGAATTTACACGCTACCACACACAGCGCACAAAAAACTCAACAACCCACAACCCAAGTTGAGAAAGTAAAACGTCCAACCATCACATCTGCTAGCTCAACTGAAGAACGGACATATTTTGAATCAAGATGGACAGACTACAAAGCTGCCACAAAAATATTTGGCCAAGACATAATTTTCCAACTATTGGAATGCTGTGAGGATCCACTGCGCAAAGATCTAACTCGCACCTCGCCTAATCTTACAGGAAAATCAGGACAAGACATACTGAACGCTATCAAAGGAAAATGTCATGATCGCCAGAGTCAAGCTCGCCAACATGAAACATGACAGAGACGAACCAGTAAGAAACTTTGGCGCCCGCATTCGTGGCCAAGCGACAGATTCCCAGTCCACAGACGCCATCAGCTCATATCGAAAGGGGCGCATTCAAGTCAAGCCCACATCCGATAAGATGCAAGCCACATGTACTTACTGCGGAGAAACAGGACACGGCAAAAGTTCTCCACTAAGAATCAAATAACGTTCCTGTCCTGCTTTCAATCAGACTTGCTACCACTGCTTGAAACTACACCATTTTGAATCAGTTTGTAGAGGCAAAACATCGTCAAAAATGGTCAAACCATCACAGGAACCTGATGACATGGAGAACTCTATGTCCAATTCATTACGCTCAGTTTACAAGAATTCATCCAACGGAATGGCTCTGGACCACCACCAATAAGTGCCAAAGTTGGGAAAAACGCAAGTCAGATCCACAGCTATTTTTTGATATTATGATCGGCATACTGCCATCTGACTTTGCTAAATTGGGGTTTAAAAAGAATTTCAAACCCCAACAACAATGACTGCGACCAATAACAAATGGATACATATCCTTGGCGCCCTAGTTGCAAGATTTTCAGGAACAACTGTGTGGTATACTGTGTTATGGCTCCCATTATTTCATGCATGAGTGACCTTGGTTTCTCTCTCGCCCTTCTTCTTTTGTTGATGTTTCTTTTTTTTTTTTTTTTTTTTTTTTTTTTTTTTTTTTTGGTTATCCAAATACGTGATTTCAATTTATTTGCATGAAGTCACCAAGATTTTATTTATCCACATTTTGGCCGAATTTTAATTATTCATATTTTTCACCCCCCATATGTTTTATGTTAAAAATTACATATAAAAGAAGGAAGTTATTTGTCACATTTGATTCATAACAATATAACAATGTTGATTCAAGGTCCATAGATGTATTTATTCCATTGAAGTAATCCAATGTATCCACCAGTCAAATAATCCATTACATTCCATTCGTTCAGCACATTTAAGTAATTACATAATTAATTTTATAATACGGTATGCATGGAAATAGAAAAACATTTACACTAATTAGATGGGTTATCGATCATGTTTGATCAGTTGAAGGGGGTGATATTCAACCCACCCAACATGAAAGTTTAAATGGATGAAACTTTTCAATTTTAAAACAAGAATATCGGTCGGAGACCGAAGACTTATCGATCGACCGAAAAAAATAATTAATAACTCGCTAATTATACGACATAATTAATCCAAAATCAATAGGCTTCTGGTCCGAGATATGATGCATGCACATGCAAAATTTGGAGCAGATTCAACTTAAGAAAATCCTAAGATCGATAAGTAATAAATATTAGTACTATTAAATACAGTTATAAATAGTTGAGGTAATTTAGTCAAGTTGAAACAGATTTCTCAAGCAATGTTCTAACAATACTTTGCATGTATCTCTCTTTTTTGTATGATTGAAAACAATTAATTTGACCTTGGATCATGCTTTTATACTGTATTCTCAAATTAATTTGATTTTTTTCCAAACTATCATACTTTACACTATTACGATGTAGCCAGATGCAATATTTACCGATTCCAATTAAAAATATACAGTATTCGTTGTCAATATTGTCTAAAAGAAGTACAGATTTTGTGTCAGTTCGGTCAAGTTGGCACCAATTCCAAAAACATTTTGTAAAGGGACATTCACATAATAAATGATATACTGTTTTGCACATATTTCCATCACACAAAACACAACCCCCACCCTCATCACTGAACCACTGATTTAAAAAATTACCTACTGGTAAAGCTAAATTTGCCGCTTTCCAACAAAAGTCTTGGGTTTTTCTTGGTAAATCGTAATATCTAATTTTATTCCAGGATACTTTTGAGTATTCAATTCCAAAATTATTAATAAATCTTTGATTAAGGACTACCTTTTTTGATTCCACATCAGGAGATATTAATCTCAAATAAAGAAACTTAGTTTTGGGTTTTATATTCCAATTATTTTCAGAAAAAAGATCATATGCTTGGTTGATTTGAGAGTTTGATAGATGGGGCCATGTATTAATGTTAGCTATGATATCTCTTTTAAATATTTCTAATCTGTTTTGAATTCCATGTATATTACTAGAAGTATTGTTGCCTATTCGTAATGCCAGTTGTGAATTTTCAACGTAGAATAAGTCTCCAAGGGTTATAATCCCATTTCTAATTCAATTTTTGTAATCAAACGGGTATGATAGATTTCCAAAAATAGGATTGTGCCAGATATATTCTCTACAAATATCATGAAAATTGCATGGTAAAATAGTTCTTACTAAGTTTAGTTTTCTAAAGTGTATAATCATTTCCTTATAAAATTGAGGTATTTCATTTGGTATGTTCCTTATTGGAAATTCAAGAAATAAGTTTTCAAAAGAATCTGTATCAAATACACCATTGGAATGTTGAATGAAATATCTTGCGAATTTTGTCCAGGTAGCATTTGTGCCCTGAATCAATTTGATAGCCCATTTTAGTTTTATAGATTGAATCTTTTTTTCAATATCTATCATATTTATCCCTCCTTCATTATAATTAATACACATTTGGACCCTGCTAATCATTTCTGTTTTATAATTCCAGATAAATTCCCAAACATGCTTTTTTAACTTTTTCAAAAAAGCATCAGGCATACAGAAAATTGCAGCAAAATACCAGACCTTAGATAAAACCATACAATCTACAACTGTTTTTCTACCTTTGAAATTTAGAGCTCTTTGTTTCCAAAAATTTAAAGTTTGAATTATTTTATTTAAAACAGGTTCCATATTTTTTTTGATACATTCGTCTGTATAATTACCTTGCCAAATGCCCAATATCCTTAAATCGTTTTTTTACGACAGATATACCTTCATATTGGCTAATATTGATATTTCTGTATTCTCCACAAAGAAGAATAGAACATTTGTCTAAATTTAGTTTCGCCCCTATAGCTTTTTCATATTTTGCACATGTTTTAAGAAGCTCAGATATTGAATCAAAAGTACCGACCAATGCAGTTATATCATCAGCAAATAGTTTTAATTTTTCTATAGAGCCATCCGGTATTTCAAATCCAATAATGTCTTTATTGCACCTAATATTGCAAGCTAATACTTCTGAAATAAATAAATATAAGTAAGGGGATAGAGGACATCCTTGTCTTACTCCTCTATGAATTGCAATATTATTTGATAAAAAGTTATTAACTTGAATTTTACTACAATTATCTTTATATAATGCCTGAATCCACGAAATGAATTTTGGTCCAAAATTTAAATGTTTCAACGTTAGCCATAAAAAATCTCTGTCCACTGAATCATATGCCTTTTCCTGATCTAAAGACACTATTAATAAAGGTTTATCTTCCATATTGGCATATGAAATAGCATCTCTTATAAACATTGAGTTTTCAGATATTTCCCTTTCAGGAACGAAACCAGTTTGATCAATATGAATTAGATCCCCAATGACCCCCTTCAAACGATTCGCTATAACTTTCGCTATGATCTTATAATCAACATTTAGCAAGGAAATAGGGCGCCAATTTTTTATACAGTTTTTTTCTCCTTTTTTATACAGTAATGTGATTATGGCTTTTCTCATGGATAGCGATGCTTCTTTTACATTAAAAGTTGCGCGAATTACACTTTGTAAAATTGTTCTGATACTATTCCAAAATACTATATAAAATTCTTTGGGGATTCCATCAGACCCTGGTGATTTGTTATCTTTCATTTCAATGAGCGCATTTTTTATTTCTATTTCCTGAAGATCAGTTTCTAATCCATTTTTTTGCTCCTCAGTTAATCTACCATTATACTTGTTTAAGATATTTTTCTGTTCATCTCTTTCTACTGTCTTCTTTTGATACAATTTGGAATAAAACACTTCAATTTCTTTTTGAATTTCTTGAATATCATAAACTATATCACCATTATCTTTTTTTAATTCTGTCCAAATTTTATTTCTTCCCTTATATTGTTCCAAATTTAAAAAATAAGAATTGGGTTTTTCGCCTTCCTCTACCCACTTAATTCTTGATCTAATAATGCTGCCTTTTACTCTATCCATTTGAATTTCTTGGAGTTCATCTTTTATTTTTATTGCTAGCTCTCTTTTAGTATGCATAGATGTGATATCTACACAGTTATTCAAATCTGTAAGAATTTTATCATATTGCCCAAGTTTTTCTAATTCCTTAGATTGTTGCTCTTGTTTTAACATTCTACCTCTGTGTACAGCCCACGTTTTTAGTTTCCGTTTACATTCATCCCAGAACTTGAGAATTTCGTGATTAGGTAAATTATCGATTTCAACTGACCATTTAATCAATACTGCATTAACTCCATTT
This sequence comes from Styela clava, assembly GCF_964204865.1. NCBI lineage: Eukaryota > Metazoa > Chordata > Ascidiacea > Stolidobranchia > Styelidae > Styela > Styela clava. Next base: position 1,978,541 of record NC_135259.1, read on the forward strand.
TTAAACATATCGTCTTTTAGAAGAGATGTGTTCAATTTCCAATAGCTTTTTCCTAATTTTGCGTTACTCGTGTTTTTTATTGCTAGTTGTATGGGAAGATGATCAGATAAAACACTAACTAATATTTTAGAGTGGATTGTACTTGAAATTAAGTTATTAGAAATCAGAAATTTGTCAAGTCTTTTCTGTAATAGATAGTTTGAACTTCTCCAAGTGAATTTTTTAATATCTGGGTTTTGATTTCGCCAAATATCCACCAACTTCATACGATACATCATTTCTTTCAGATATCGGGCACTACAATCTCTGATGCATCTGGAACGTGTGTTTTTATCTTGGTTTTCTAATATGCAATTAAAATCCCCTCCCCATATAATTGCCCATGGTTTGCTATTTATTCGGTGATTCATAATATCTATAAATTTTAACTCAATTTCTTCGAAAAAAATTTCCCGTTCTCTTGTATAGTTTGGAGCATAAGTATTACATATTATAATATTATGATTATTATATTCCATAGTGCATAATATATACCGGCCATTTCTGTCTATAATTAAAGAATTAATTTTTAGATTTTTGTGTTCGTTAATTAGAATAGAAACACCACATTTCAGGTTTGAAAAGGTGGTCCAAAAACCCTTCCCTGCCCAATCCTTTGACCAGGAATTTTTATCAATATCGTTTGAACAGTGAGTTTCTTGTAAAAAAGCAATATCTACTTTCTGCATTTCCAAATATTTGAATATTGCAATACGTTTTGTTGGATTGCGCATTCCCCTAACATTGAATGAAACTAGCACTAAATTAGAAGTCATACAGAGATGAATAATTAACTAAAAAGTAACAAAAAACTAGTAACTAAATCCAAAACCAAATAAATAAGTTGCAAACCAAAAAAATGTATGATAAGTATGTCTGATTTTCTCTTTTCTTTTTAAATGGTAGTTTTTGCATTTTCTAATGCATACTCTTTTATGTCATTATTTGTATGGGTGTTGCTATTTTCAATAGTATTCTCAATTAATTTATGTGTACTCACTGTTACGGGTCCCTCATTTTTACTCTTTTGAACGGATTTTTCTTCTTCATCAGCTTTCCTTTTTTCACCTTTCTTTTCCATTAGATTTATCTGCCCACGTATTTCCCAACTTTCGATGAGATCTTGTGTCCCCATTTTGCTCATATGAATTTTATCCTTCTTGTAAAGTAAAAGTTATTGGGGGTTCAATGTATAGCACTCCGTTATTTTCTGCAGTTTCTTTTAATTGTTTATTAATAGCAATTCGTTCCTGTTCGTTTCCAAAAAAATCGTACCTTGGTATAATCCCACTGATAATGACCCTCTTGAACTTTTGTTTTAAAGTTTTCACTAATTTATCTGCATCTTTTTCTACAGGCTGATTTGAGTCGATGTTATTTGATCCTGTGTACAATATCACAGTGTCTAAAGTTTCGTTCGTCTCACTTTTTGAGATTATGTTTTGCATTTTGCGAATGGTGCACCCAAAGAATTCTTCAACATTTGCAGAAGCCAAGCTTCTGATTTGAGGTCCTTGGGAATCTGTATAAACATGTATTTGAGATGCATCATTCTTTTTTATTTTCAATTGTGAAGAATCTTCTGGTGTGGAATGGGAATATTTTTCACTAGTTGTGTTTGTTACATCTTTTTTTTCCGATTGTGTATTTTGGTTATTGACTACTAATTCATTCCTTTCACTTGTATTATTTTGTTCATTTTCTTTCTTTTCAGGATACATCGAAGTTTCAAGGGTTCTTTCATTTTCTGTTGAATTTTTGTGTGCTGTTTGTGTATCTTCTCTATGTTGCTCGACTCTATCAGTTTCTATGGTTTTCTTGTTTGTTGACAACCTATTTATATTTGATTCATTTTGTCCCATCTCCACCATTGTTTGGGCGATCATAAATTCTTCTATGGTTTTGTTCTCCTTATCAATTTTTGTCTTTGGTTTGCAGTCTTTTTCTAAGTGAGGCAGGCCGTTTTTATTTTTGCATATTGAACATATTTTTCTTCTAATACACTCTTCAGCCCGGTGTCCCCTTCTTTTGCAAATATAGCATTTTGGGCTTGTTTGGGGTTGCTGGTTGCTTTCCTGTTCTTGTCCTTCATACCATACGTGAAATTCCCATTGATAGCTTCTGTGGAATGGTGGTAATTGAAGTGTTCTGGGTATTTCGTATTCAAGATGCATCCTACACATGCGTCTTCCAGTTAATGTTCCCGTCCTATCTTTTTCTCTGGAAATAGAGTCAATATGTCCAAATCCTTTTAATAGATGTGCGAGATATTGATTTGGAACTCGGTTTGGAATGAGAGACACCCAAACTTCAATACTGTCATCTTGGACGTCTCTCACATGTTGTTGATGTTTCAGTCGATGACTGCGTGTTTCTGTAATACATTTTGAATATCTACAAACATCGTCTATTCTTCGAGTTCACGACACAACATATAATGGCGACCAGGATGATTAAAGAATTCTAATGCCGGTGGAATAATTTTATACGCAAGGTAACCCTACTTTACGTGAAAAGCGACGGTAAATACTTCGGACATTTTGCTGATTGTCACTGCCGGTTTGTTACAAAAAGCTAGCCTACACACCGTTTTGCTGTTTCTACATTGCTACAATTTCTGCTACCTTACATTCTACTTACGGAGAAATGAGTTCTCACGGATTTCCACCACCTGCTATGTTTTTGGCCAATCCTGGAAAACCACCAGTTGCATGGAAGCAATGGATTGCGTTGTTCCAAAACTACATGGTTGCTACTGAATATACTGAATTGCTTGCTGCTAGAAAAAAGGCTATACTACTACACTGCCTAGGTGCTGAAGGCCAAAGATTATTTTACACATTGACAGAAGATGCAGTTGTGTTTGATGAAAATGATGATGTATACATGAAAGCTGTTAAAATGCTCGAAAAATATTTTCAACCTGCCGTAAGTGTTATTGCTGAGAGATATCGTTTCCGACAACGTTCTCAATTACCTGGTGAATCCATTGATGAATATCTTGCTGCATTACGTGAGTTAATAACTGATTGTAATTTTCGTGATCCCGATGAAATGATTCGTGATCAAATCGTGGAAAAAACTAGCGTGAATAAAATACGAGAAAAATTGCTAATGGAGTCTACACTTACACTTACAAAAACTTTGGAGATTGCTCGTCAAGTTGAAAAAGCTTTACGCGATTCCAGATCACTTGCTGTACATACAAATACAGTAAATACAATGAAGTCAAAGCGTACTAACTTCAAATACAAAGAACATTCTACTACGAATAAGATGAAGACACGATCCTGCTACAGATGTGGTTCCAAAGATCATCTTGCTAATAATGAGAGTTGCAAAGCCAAAAATGCGAAATGTCGCAAATGCAACAAAGTTGGACATTTTGAAAAAGTTTGCAAAAGTACACCATTGCAACACATAGATGTGGCTTTTAATCAAATTTTACATACTACTACTTCTAGTCATCATGATAATGCTATTCATGTTGAATTGTGTAATAATTCTACAGTACTATCTTTTCTTGTTGATACTGGTAGTCCAGTTACATTGCTATCGCGTTACCTGTATCGTAAATATTTTTCTAATATGAAATTGATGAAACCTAGAGTGAATCTTACATCCTACTCTAAAAACAAAATTAACTTGATTGGTTGTTTTCATGCTAATCTTTCTTACAAGGGTAAATCCTGCAATACTATTATACATGTAGTGAAAGAAGGTCTTTCATTGCTGGGACGTGATATTTTACATGCTTTACATATGAAACTTGATGGTACAAGTATGTCTGTAATGTATACTGATATAAATGCTTCCTACAAATTGCCAAAAGGCTTAGGGCCGGAATTTGCTAAATATGCTGAATGTTTTGAACCTATTGCTGGCACTATTAAAGGGTTTGTGCATAAAGTAAAAATGAAAAAAGATGCCAAATCAGTCCAACAGAAGTTGAGACGATTACCTTTTTCTATTCGTGATGCTGTTACTGCTGAATTGAAACAGCTAGAAAATGCTAACATAATTGAAAAGATTAATTCCTCTGAATATATTTCACCACTAGTCGTAGTTCGAAAGAAGACTGGTAAAATTCGTTTGTGCTTGGATTTAAGGAAAATTAACGAAATGATTGTGGTTGATAAATTTCCTTTGCCTACAGTTGATGAAATATTTAGTGAAATGCATGGTGCCAAATATTTTTCGAAATTAGATCTTGCTTCTGCTTATCATCAATTAGCTTTAGCTGAGGAAAGTAGGGATTTAACTGCTTTTGTTACACATGATGGTTTATTTCGATTTCGTTGTGCTTGTTTTGGTTTAGCCTCTGTTCCTAGTGCTTTCCAAAAGATGATGGTATCTGTTCTTGAAGGTTTAAAAGGTGTTAAATGTATACTTGATGATATCGTAATTTGGGGTCGTACCAAACAAGAACATGATGCTAACTTACATAAAATTTTTGAACGACTTTTGAAGCTTGGTTTCAAGTTAAATGATAAATGTGAGTTTAATGTTGACAAAATTGAATTTTTTGGAGTGTTCTTACTGCTCAGGGTTTAATGCCACACCCTAAATTGTCTAATGCTATACTAAATGCTTCCTCCCCTCATGATGCTACTTCTTTACGTTCCTTTCTTGGTTTGATTGGATACTATTCTAAATTTTGTCATGATTTTGCTACTATTGTTGAACCAATGAGACGTCTTTTACGCAAAGATGTTACTTTTTGCTGGGATACTGATGCTCAGAAAAGTTTTATTACTGCTAAAAAGTGTATTTCTGACCATATTACGCTTGCTTTTTATGATCCTAATTTGCCTACTATAATTACTACTGATGCTTCTGGCTATGGTTTGGGTGCTATTTTGAGTCAAATTGATGCAAATAAGACTGAACGTGTTATAACATGTGCATCCAGAACACTTACTGAAAATGAGAAAAAGTACTCCGTTGGTGAACGTGAGGCACTTGCTTGTGTATGGGCATGTGAAAAATTCCATAATTACATATGGGGTAGAAAATTTGAGCTGCAAACTGATCATCAAGCTCTTACTACTTCGCTTACATCCCAAGGAAATACTCGACAATCTATGAGAATTGCTCGATGGAATGCTCGTTTGCTACACTATGATTATACAGTGACATACAAATCTGGTGCTGAAAATAAATTTGCTGATGCTCTATCCAGATTACCTTTGAATTCTACTGAAAATGCTGATTGCGAAGATGATGTTGTGTGCAATTTTCTGAACACTACGGATACTGATTTATCCATTTCATTACTTGAACTACAAGAAGCTACACGTAATGATTCTATGCTCTCTAAAATGAAAGGTTACATTTGTAATGGATGGCCTTACAAAAAAGATGTTGATTCTGCTTTACAAACATTTTATCATGTACGTGATGAGCTGACAATTTACAAAGAGTTGATAATCCGAGGTGAAAGAATCCTTGTTCCTAATGCTCTTACTACTAAGTTGATTAACCTTGCACATATGACACATCAAGGAATTGTTCGTACTAAACAAAGATTACGAGATCTATACTGGTGGAAAGGTATGGATAAACAAGTTGAAGACTTGATTCGTCATTGCTCTGTCTGCAATACTCATGATAAATCTACTAAACCTGTATTCGCTCCATTGAAACCTGTTCCTTTGCCTAAACAACCTTGGCAAAAGATTGGTATTGACATTGTTGGTCCTAATGAAAGTGCTCCTGCTGAATGTCGTTTTGCTATTACATTGATTGATTACTACAGCAAATGGCCTAAAGTTAGGTTTACTTCGAAAGTTGATACACCTACTGTGATAACATTTTTGAAAACTGTTTTTTGCAAAGAAGGTTACTGCAATGAAATTGTCAGTGACAATGGTGTACAATTTCGATCACAAATGTTTGAAGAATTTGTACGTCAAAGAAATATTAAACATAGTTACTCTTCACTTTACTATCCCCAAGCATCTGGTGAAATTGAACGTTGGAATGCTGTATTCGGAAATGCTGTGAAAACTGCTCTACTGGAATGTACAGCCGTTGAAAGATGCTATTCAACTATTTCTTTGTATATATAGATGTACTAAACATGCTACTACTGGACATTCTCCTTCTGTTCTGCTACACAATAGACAAATGAGAACTGGTCTGGATATTCCTGAAATTCATAATATGATGAAAGACTGGTCAAGTGAAAACGTATACGAACAAGAAACAAAATGCAAGTAAAGAATATACTGATGAGAAACGTGGTGCTAAACAACTTGATTTGAATATTGGTGACTATGTGAGAATTAAAAAACCTGGTCATGTTGCAAAAGGTCAAATGAAGTTCGGAGAACCTGTACAGATAACTGGTGTACATGGTCCTGCTACCTATTCTACAAGTGATGGTCGTAGATGGAATCAATTCAAAATTTCTCCATGTGCTAATCCTAACCCTGTACAAAATGATACTTTACCTGATTCTAATGATGCTTTACGTGAATCTAATGATACTTTACCTGATTCTAATGATACTGTGATACCTTCTGTTGATAATTCTGACACTGTTAATTCTGAATTGCCACGTAGAAGTTCTAGAATGCGTGTACCTCCAAAATGGCATAGAGATTATCAAATGTGATTTATGCATGCTTATATTGCTTTTGTACTTTGCTACTGTACATATTTTTTTCAAAGGGGTAAATGTGGTATACTGTGTTATGGCTCCCATTATTTCATGCATGAGTGACCTTGGTTTCTCTCTCGCCCTTCTTCTTTTGTTGATGTTTCAGTCGATGACTGCGTGTTTCTGTAATACATTTTGAATATCTACAGACATCGTCTATTCTTCGAGTTCACGACACAACAAACTGATAACGGGAAAATAGTTCGTTCCCGTCAGATCATTTACATTACCGACAGCTCGGACAAGCTGTTCTTGAGCAGGAAAGCATGCATTGAACATGTTTAATTTTTCAAACATGCACATGTCCCCGCCGCAAACTTCCCCCACCAATCCCAACGTCGTTACCATACTCGCCGAATGGGGAAAACCGACAGAAGCTACAGGAGTATCTAATCGAATAATACAAATCTAGCACTTTCAACACCTGCGAACACCAACCGCTCCCTATATGATGGACGGGCCGCCAATAAAACTTATGATAGACCCTGAAGCAAAGCCTGTCGTTCATCACACACCAGTACCAGTACCCCTCCACTGGAAAGAAGAGGTAAAAGCCGGCCTAGACAGGGACACTTATAGGACTATAGGATATTGGGTAAACTATCTGCTTTTGGTTAATAGATTACGTGTTTAAACTTAGTCACTCTAATCTTAAAATTAGAAGTAATATCTTAGTCATAAAATACGTAACAATTAGACGTACTGTAGGGCAGAGGTCCGCAACTACGGGGTCGCGACCCAAATTTGGGACGCGAAACCCCCCGCTCTGGATCGCGAAACAATTTAAATTTTCCATAAATATGAGCATTGCGTCTGTGTAGCGTATTTATGTATAACAACTTTATAAATCACTGATTATAATTATGAATGTTTCCCCGAGTATACACTTCCTTATTTACTGTCGTAACATTGGCCAATCAGCATAATTGCAAAAACGAAGTAACAATAAACGTTTCAGAAGCGCTCAGATACTTTTTCCATTCAGACAGTCTTTCGTGGTTGTGGATATTATCTCGTTTTGGTAATTTTCGCGTGTTGTTTGTTAGTTTTTAGTTGTGTTTTGGTAAATATACGTCCTAATCAAATAACTAAGTCCTAATTCTTGAAATAAGAACCAATAATTTTGGAATGGTAGAGTGTAGATCCAAGAGGAAGAATTCAAGAGATCAAAAGTCGAGGAAACATTCGTTACTTAGTTGTTCGCATTGTTACATCCTACTACGTAGACTTTAGGTTTTCAAAATGCTCCGTACGCACCCTCAGGACTCCGTTAAAGACACTTAGACCTCCGCGAGCTATTCGTTCACTTGAAAACTGTCCTCGACCCACTGCCCTACATCAATCTACTTACCTATCCTCGACCCACTACCCGACCTCCCTCAACTTTCCTATCCTCAACCCACTGACCCACTGCCCCATCCTCCAACTTTCGCATGCCGAACCACCACTCTATCTCCCTGAACCTTTCCCCTCTCGACCTACTGCCCTATATCCCCTTACCCTACCTATCCTCGACCCACTGCCCTATCTGCTACAACCTACCTATCTTTGACCTACGGTGCTATACTATTCAGTACTATTATTTACTACCCGATCGCCACACTGAACTTTACTATCTTGCGACCAACTTCCATGGGTTAAACTGGTCGTGTATGCCAATGAGATGATTCAATCGTATGTCGACAAAACAGGATTGACGGCATTCGTATAATATGTAGGCTGGAATCTCAAATGGTAAACAATAACCATAATTGACAGTTTAAAAATGTGTTACTAATTGGGCTACTGATGGTTTCTTGCTGGGAATGACAGTTTTCTAAATTTTAACAAGCCGTTTTATGCCCTTAATAATTGGCCATGTCGTGAGTCTTGTGACAATATGATGCCGATCCGAAATGAGCAGTAGTGCTCCTGTTCGTATAAAGTATTTTTCTTTGACATTTTATAGTAAAAGCTGCGTCCTTTGCAGCTTCATAAGTTTCAGATAAGATAAGCTCAATTTTGGGACTACACGCTGGATTGGAGGGCAGTTGGCAACGCTAGCTACGACAAAACATTTCATGTCTTAAAAATAGTTTTGAAGGAATTACACTCACTAAGCGACTTATATTTTTGACTGTTTATGACTATTCAGCCTCCTCAGCCACGTAAAAAAAATTTGTATATACAACAAGGATATGGCAGAACATTCGTTGAAAAAGACTAAGCGTGCAAATATTCGATTACTTCCTCGTCGTTTTGCCCTGCAGGTTATAGTATAATTTGTTAGGTTGTTAGGTTATAGTATAATTTAGTTTCTCAAAACAAATTTTGACACGTAAAGAATATATTCGTCAATAAAGCTGTTTTGTTAATATAATTCAGTGAAGCGTCGCGGGCCGAATCCGAATGTGGTTTGCCGACCCCATATTTAAACCCTCCAATGAAAGTTTGATCATTTTACTGTGTCGGTCGATATTTGTCTCATCACTGCATCTAGAAATCACTGATACATTTATGCATAGACCGAATTCGATATGAAAGTATCAAATATAATTGGCTTCATAACTGCAAACTCTGCCTTAACAACGAAACATTGCGATAATCCTAAGTGCTGAAAGAGCAACTCAAAAATACGATTTCGATCCATTCCTTGCTAGTAGACGGTTAAAAAAGTATTCCATGGTTGCCGTAGTGTAGTATATTAGTCAACTCAAAGGCGAGCAACGATGAACACAATTGAATCGATATGACAAGACATTTTAAATTCACGGGTCGGCCATGGATTGAGCGATGAGTGTTGCTCGGGAATTTTCTATTCTGAACCCCCTCCCTTATAGACAGGGTTGCCATACCGTGCTTATTTCTAAGATTTTTGCTTATTTTCTAGCCCGCGTCTTATAAAGTAACGATGTGCTTATTTCTAAGTAAAGTGCTTATTTTTTTAGTCGCGTGCTTATTTGGTCTTAGAAACGTGGATGACCAATACTTGTTTTGCGTACAGAGCTTGCGTGGAAACGATGGACGAACTTTTTTCTGTCAACAATGGGGTTTGCGGTATTTCCAGGCAAACTGTGACACACACAATAGTTGCTGCTAGTTTTTAGGAATACTGTTTTTAGGGACAAACTGCAATTTAGAGTAAGCGTAACCATGAGTTCTGTTTCGAACATGAAAAGAATTTTTTTTTTATTAACTACTGTTATTGCGACATCGAGAAAGGTGGAAAACAGTAATCGGTGCCCACAATACTACCATAAAAACACAAGAAGCATTGTGAGAAACCAAAGTATGAGGACTTTAGGTTAGAGGTCGGCCGCCTGCGGGCCATATCCGCCGCACGGAGGAAAATAATCCGGCCCACAGTGCTCACTTAAACCTACGGATCGTTGTTATGTTATTCTTGTTCTTCATTAATAATTCGTTTTCCAATCTTTATGAAAAAAAATCGCTTTTGTTTTCAATTACTTAACCAAAATAAAATTTTCCCTGCAAAGAACTAGGATTAGTGATAGACATTTAGAAAATTTTGATTTTATCTAGTGTGTCACCTAGTGTCGCATTAAATATTATTTGTAAATATTTTGTATAATAAGACGACTTGAGTCAATGAGTTGTCGCAGTGTTCGCTCGCTATTAAAGTCCGAAATTTGAATTTCTAATCTGTATGAATAATGTGGTTCATCAGCCACCCGTTCAGTTTTTAACTTTCTTGAAAAAATATGTGCGGCCCGCCAAGATTCGTAACACTTGGCTTTGGCTCGGGAGCGACAAAAGTTGCCGACCCTTGTCTTAGAGATTGCGTGTGGCAGTGACTTCGTCTCTTTCCATACCTTTTTGCAATTTTAGAGCTGCGTACAACGTAGTAGTATATATTTACGGTACAACCATGTTCGAAGCGACTTCTAATGATAAAAAGTGGGAGACTCGTGTATGATTTCATGCCTATTTTTGGCTCTGGGTAGATGACAACCCTGCTTATAGAAAACCATGGCTGCTGCGCCCTTAGTTATAGATAATGTTATATTTGAACCACTACCACATTTTGAAACCACCGTCGTCAAATTTTATTAGTGATGGTAATGCTTCTTCACAGATACAAAATTAACCAAGTCAGTTTTCCAAGTGAAAGAATAGCTCGCGGAGCCCTGAGGCTCCGTAGGGAGCACTTATAGCAGTGGGGATCAACGCCCGACAAATAACTCATCTTCTCACCCTCATCGGATAGAAATACATCACTCAAACCCTAAATATAAGCGGAATAACAGCGAATATTGTATAAAGATTGGTTCCACGTGTATCTTACAGCAAAGCATCCAAAATTCATTAAAAAACCAATACATTTTCCCGCCTATCAGCGTTTTCATACATAAAATACAATTACAGATCAAGGCTAGAGATAGAAAAATATCTTCGAGTTGCTGTCTCCCAAATTAAACCTCGATTTGATATGTTGTGTATTATACACAGAGCTTATAATTTGCATTAGTCATAATAAACGCTATTATTCACAATTTTATGTGATAAGTTTCATATAATTTTGTGCAAGAAAAATGCTAGTGTCGACAATAGTCTTAAAATCGATAACTAATTACATGTTTACCAAATGCTTGGGTCGCGAGAAGTTGAAATTTTTTTTGGTCGCGCTAAAATGTAGTTGCGGACCCTTGCTGTAGGGTACGATGACGATAATGCGTCATGCCCTAAGGATACCAAAACCAGCATAAAAGCGACCATTCGTTAGGAGAGAAAAAGGGGATAACGATAGACAAGTAATTAACGAACTCGGGCTTGCAGTGAAACTTAGATTTAACAGTCATGACTTGAACTGATCTTTGTAATTGTAAATATACAATTGCAATACATGTATTCGGAACCAGGAGTATGTCTTCATAAGATCAGGTCAGAGAGCAACAGAAATAGCCAGAAACAACCGCAAATACAAAAACAATAGCAAATACTCATTTGTTCCCTAAACACTCAACTAGGAGTAATTGAACCTGTCCCTATCGATCACATGGTGCCACGAAATGGTTATATGCGCAAAGAAAAATGGTAAGTCTCGACAAACTGTTGATCTACAGCCCCTGAACAAGTTTGCTACTCGCGAAAAACATCACACTTTATCACCTTTCTACCAAGCTCACCAGGTACCTCGTATCACAAAGAAGACAGTTTTCGATGCTTGGAGCGGCTACCATAGCGTACCCCTACACAAAGATGACCGCCATCTAACAAGTTTCATCACACCTTGGGGCAGATACCGTTACAAAACAGCCCCACAGGGATATATTGCATCTGGCGATGGTTACAGCAGACGTTTTGACGAAATCGCCTCTGATATTTCTGACAAAACGAAGTGTATCGATGACACATTATTATGGTCGGACAGCATTGAAAAAGCATTTTTCCAAGCTGTTCAGTGGCTCGAGCTTAACCGATGCCCGGTCCTGGTTTGGCATGGTGAACCAGGTATCATACGCTTTTGCATCAGATGAAAAGATGTTATCATTCCGCCAATAGCTCCAGCCGTCGACCAAATTTGTCTGGACGGAAGAACTCAACCAGCTCTTTGAGGAATCCAAAAAAACAATCATCAGAGAAATTGAATCGAAATCTATGACAATCATGTCCCACACAAAACCCATTCTGCTGCAAATCAGGATGGAAAATAACACTTGTCGGTATCACGCTATGCGTCAGTAGAAAGCGAGGCCCTAGCTGTTGTTGACGCCCTTGAGAGAGCGCGCTATTTTGTTCTTGGGTGCGAGAACCTTACAGTTGCTGTTGATCACAAACCACTCTTGAAAACATTTGGAGACAGATCACTGGAGAACATTTCGAACCCTCACCTAATGAACTTAAAAGAAAAGTTGCTACGCTACCATTTCAAAATGATACACGTTCCAGGCCTAAAAAACCTAGCGGCTGACAGCATGTCAAGACATCCAGTTGGTAAAGCAACAAAGATGACATTGATTGATGACATATCTGCATTAGATAACGCAATCGAGCATTCTAATGATCATAATTCGATACCCTGTCTACATGGCTCTTTCATTGCTAACATCTGCATATCTAATAAATCAGAGAAGTTTCTCACATCCTGCGAAAATGCCACCACAATCCATGCTCTCAACAGCCTACAATCAGTAACATGGGACGACGTAAAAGTAGCCACTAATAGCGACCCAGGCATGTCAAAACTCATGACTATGATCAAAGATGGCATCCCAGAATTCCGTATGAACTCCCCGTGGATAGGGCTGGGCATTTTCGAATACCTGGTGATTTCAGAATGGAATCGAATAATTTTTTCGAATCGAATCGAATCTCGAATACTTGGAAGGTATGAAATTGTATGTAAATTTCTTAGTATTTTAGGTCCTCCAGACACATAAATTACTGAAAACATAGAATACATCACTGACAATAAAAAAAACAACGTTTCATCAATACCTCAATACAGAAAAGAGTCATAAGTCAGAATTGTGTTGAAAAAATATGGCTTTAATGAAAAATAAAAATGAGAAATTTACCTCGACCATTGGCGGAAAGAGTAAAACAAGATGGCGGCGATTCGAAAATTTGCTCTAAATCGATTCGAATAATTTACTATTCGATTCGATTCGAATATTCGATTCGAAATGCCCAGCCCTACCCGTGGAACTACGCGAAAATCATAGATTTCGTAACGACCTCCATACTTACGACGGGATAATACTCTACAACAGGGGTGGGCAACCCCTGGCACGCGTGCCAAAATTGACTACAAAGAGTTATATTATGACGTAACAAAAGAGTGAGGTCTCGAGAAATTTTGTCGAGAAGACCGCAGCATTCATTTGGCTACATTCTTACGTAATATAGTTCGTCTGTGCTGCCCTTTTTCTTCATTTCTGCCTGATTTATGAAGTATAGCTCATGTTGGTTAGAGTTACTATTTGCTACCTTACTGTTATAAATTGATTTCGAAAGAACTATAAGCGATTAGGGAAGGGAATACAAGAGAGAAGTGCAGAAAACGAATTATTGCATGATTGGAATGCCATTGCCAAAAATATTTCGTGTCTTAAAAATTTTGCAACTGCATTACTCATGTATGTTTTCATTTACATATGCTTGTGAATCTCTGTTCTCAGTTATGAACTTTATTAAGTCTCGTAACAGGAGTATCCCAAAAGATGAAACGAGTAGTTTGTCTATTTTTTTGAAAGTTACCAAATATAAAACCAATGTAAAATCTCCATCAGCGGTAATGCAGCAGCAGAAGGCTCACTGATATAGAATAAGAAAAGTAATCAAATCTATTTGCCGGACTGATATTTTACCGAATAGTGGATCTGTCTGTACATGTTTAAAAAAAAAGGGTTTTGTTTTGTCAGTAGCAAAGCATTGTTTCCATATTGGTAGGCACGCGGAAGAATTATGTCGTTAAATTTAGCCGATTTTGGCACCCGAGCCGAAAAAGGCCCACCCTGCTCTACAAGAACCGGATTGTGGTTCCACCGTACCTCAGGGAACGCATCCTAAAATCCACTCATTCTGCCCATCAAGGGTATCTTCTATGTCATGACATCACGAGCAGAGACATCCGTTTTCTGGCCAGGCATCCCAAATGGTATCACAGCTGCGAGGACAAGATGCAAGCACTGCAATCGTATGGCACCATCTCAGCCAAGCAACCCACCTACGCCCACAATCCAACCAGTATATCCATTCCAATTTATATGTGCAGACTATTTTCACTATAAAGTGTTTAACTACTCTGTCATAGTCGACAGATATTCACAAATTGAGAATTAAACACGGATGCATTCCAGCGAGCGATGCTACAATATCGCAACATCCCAGATCAGGATACTAAAATGTCTCCGGCCATGCAGGTATTTGGTAGGCCAATTCGGGACTTTATTCCTATTCCACCCCGAAAATACGTACCTCAACAGACATGGCGAGAAACAAGAACAGCCAGAGAGGAAGCCTTGAAGAATCGTCACATGAAGGCTGCGGAACGCTGGACTGAACACATGCAACAACTCCCTGCCTTGGAAATCATGTCCGAATCCAAAATCGAACTGGCACACATCCGAATAAATGGGATAAGACTTGAATTATTATAGAGGTGAAACAGTTTGACCAATACATGGTTAAAGTTGACGGATCTGGTCGAATTATCATAAGGAACAGAAAATTTCTTAGGCGATATGTACCAATGTATCCTAGGAGCCCAATTATCGACCTCTTTCAAAATATGGCATCCCCATACATGCCACAAATTCAACATGGCCGCACGTCCAAAAGCGTTGACCGGTCACGAACAATACCACCTGATGATGAAGCGAAAATCCGTACTCCAGAAGAATAAACACCAGAGAGCAAAACCAGCCCCGCCGCCGCTTCATTATCTGTGGCCCGCGTCACTTTCGGAGAGTAATCAATAAATCGCATTTCGTGTTGTTTTGTAATCAAGTTAATCAGAAAAACATATTGTTACATATTAATGATACATATATTTGACACTAATGTCACTGAATTGACTATAGTGTTATGGCTAGCTGAGGCAATTGGCGAAATTGAATGATGTGCTTGGCAGTCTAAATTATTATCTTGCTTTCTATATTTTTGGTCGGGAATATATGCTAACAATATAGGCATCATAGAAAACTGAAAATCAAATGCGGATTCTATTAGCCTGGGATGGCTATGTCTGATAACTATGTGTTTGCACAATGAAAAAAGCGTTTGTTTTGTATTGCACTGTTTACCTATTCTTGACACTATTGTGGCCCGCAAACAATTAAAAAATAAATTTGTGGCCCGCGGAGCCGACAACCTTGGATCACCATGACCTAGAGCGTTATCCAGGCTTCAACCTTATAACAACCCTGGTCTACACGAATAGCCACGAATAACTTCACACATGCCTAATACCTTGCCAAATCAAGATCTACCACTTCCGTCATTAAGACACAAGAAAACCGACTAATGACACAAATTTAAAATAATTTGCAATTATTGATATTGCAAAATTGTGTCAAACATTTATTTGTCACAATGCTCATTTATATATCAGTCTTTGTCTAAACTGGAACGCTATCCAAAAACTTGGGAGCGCATAGTGGATTATCAGTAGCATTATGCATCTCTTTTTGTATATATATTTATTGGTATTCGTTATTCACCATATACTTTCTGTTCATACATTGTTTACTGATAGCCTAATAAACAAATAGTGATTTATACTTATCTAGTTATAGTCGTCAAACATCATAACTTTAGCAAAGATAAAAAATATTCCGTAAGAGAAATATTGTCAGACAAGCCAACTCAATTTGAAAACCTGCATACATTTCGTGATTTTCATTCAATGCTTCGGTAAGATTATGGGTTGATGCGACAGAATGTGCAAAGAAGTTGACAAAATAACTAAAGTAAATTACCTTAGATAATTAGGTCCTCATAATTAGCGCCTATATAAACAGACACGAGTTATTTGTATTCATGTCAAATAGCTATGAGGCGAATTTTATCCTATAATAGACGATGCCCACAATGAACGAATTCATGAATATAAATTTCGAAAATCGAATGAGGCCGCAAAATGTAAAACACTGACCAGGTGAGCTACTGGTGCCACCATGTCTTTCACATTCGCATTTTTTTTTTTCAATTTTCATGATATCCAAAGGTGAAGAATTAGCCTTGGTGTTTCCGGCGGAACCTTATACATGCATGAGAATCAAATATTTCACTTTGGCCATTCATTTGCGTCCCATATTCAGATAATAAACATATATAGAATGGCCCTTAAATTTTTAGCAATTTTATCTATGTTCGAACAAGATTCGTCTGAATATAGAGGTTTCATCTGCGTCCGAGGATATTTTACTGATGCAATAATGGCACAATCTGAACTCAAGCTGTGAACAACCAAATGCGCAATTGCGCAATCTACCTTACGCAAAGCGTTACGCACGAAACGTCGCGTGAACGTTATCACGACAATGTCGTCGTCGCCCTTTGCGTTGTTACGCAAACTTGGCGTCAAAATAGTTGATCAATTTTGTTCACAAACCATTGGAATCGATAGCACAAATTCTGCAACAAAATGAGTTATGCGTAATTTAAGAAAGTCATCCGTATATCTCCTGATAGGTAATTGAGTATACTTTTCAAAATTTTATATAAACTGATGACACATTTCTAAAAAAGTTGTCAAATCTTACCAAAATACAAAAAATTAGTAGATGGGGCTAAAAATAGGCTTACACATCTCATTAAAACATCTCGTAAGAAATGATGCCAGTTATAAATAAAAGACTAGATTAGCTTTTATAAGACATATTACATACCATCTGATATCTAATGGTTTAGAA
Source organism: Styela clava (assembly GCF_964204865.1). Lineage (NCBI taxonomy): Eukaryota > Metazoa > Chordata > Ascidiacea > Stolidobranchia > Styelidae > Styela > Styela clava. Next base: position 1,995,602 of record NC_135259.1, read on the forward strand.
GTTACATTGATTTAAAATTAGGGATATTACAAATTTTTAACGCGTCGAATTGATGAGACGCCGTGGGATGTCAGGATGAGAGAGTAGCGTCGTTCTGGGGATTCAGAGTTCAAGGAGTTAATATACCGCACCAATCTGCACCAGTCTCTCTCGAATTTGGCCAGTACAAGGTTAGAAAGAGACCATTTAGTAGCAAGAATACCGTTTATCAGACTTACCAAAAAACGCCTAAAATCAAGATGATCGTACACAAAATCATCTTCATCCACAAATATTTTACTATATGGCGCATATTCATCAAACTTCAAAGATATGTGTTTTTATGTTGTTTACAGTCGGTTCATGTTCAAGAAGTCGGCAATTGCTTGTTTAAACTTGTGGTTGTATCGCGCGAAATATCTGTAGTATTATCAAAAACATAAAACTAAATCTCTCAACATGCGACTGCGACTAATGATTCAACGTGTTACTTCAATACAAACTCCAACCAGAATTTGAGCTAATATCTGTGTTTTTATCTATACTAATTTTATTACATTTAATTGGAAATACATAGCATACTAATATATACATATTTTGAGTTTTAAACTGCACCAGAGTATAAACGTTGTATTCATGATTTGAATATATTTTAACGCTCCAGATAATGAATATATTCGAGAGGGTAATATTAGCCATCAATTTAATTCTTTGGTATAATTGTCTAAGTTATCAACATAAACACATTTGGAAAAATGCAATTTCACAATTTCCCATCCATTCCCTATTTCAATCATTTTGTTGAAGACTCGCAGCAAATCTTCTGCTGTCAGGTGCCGATTGCGCATTTGTAACCAAACACTTCTCGAGCTTGCTTCGATATCATTGTTAATAAGATTTCCCGTGTATATTATATAATTTTCATAATCATTATGCATAGAACACATCTGCGTCGGAAAATCCTCTACGACTTTTTCATCAGTTGTTTGCTGTTCCGACGAAGATGCGTCGATGTCTTTTGTTAATTCACTTTCAAACCTGTTCCGATCACCATTCATAATTCGATATCTGTCGTCTCCTATATAATCAGAGATTAGGGGAATCTTTTTAAATCTTATCTTTTTGATATTGTAATCTAACTGATAAAAGAATCTACTACGTTCGGTCGATTTATATTCGTTTGCTGCAACACACCCTGAGATGCTGTCGATCCTTAGGTTAGCATTCAGAACATCGAACCATTTACCGTCCAATATGCCCCAGTTTATCTGATACGCAGTATCATGTCCCTGAACACTTTCCTCATTGCCACACGTTGCTTTTCTTACAAAAAAAATACAAAGCCCTGTGTTACTTCAAGACAAACTCACCCCGAATTCGAGCAAATAGCTGTGATTTACTTATATCCGTTTCATTACATTCACATGGAATATATATAGAGTTACCATATTTTAATGACTTCAAAGCGGGACGCCTCATAAGCCTACATTTAAAGCCATCCCGGCAGTCTTCATTGACCATATTGTAAACGAGAGTTCATGCGCATATTCTCTGTCTAAATATCGGGTTCAGTTCGAAATTAGCAAAGAATTGACTTTAAAGATACAAAATAATTTGAATTTAGATATTTTTTATGTACAGCAAAAAGAAAAAGAATAATAAAATTGCCTTCCGCTTTCAAGCAATGAGAATTTACTTATTATACTCTATATTACTGTTTACTAACGATACAAAATAATTCGAATTTAGAATTTTTTATGTACGCTTTCAAGCAATGATAATTTACTTATTCGCCCAACCATATTGTTCTGTAGATAACACCTTTTTAAAAAGACGTTGTTCGAAGTTACATTCTTGCGTACGACTTTTACGTCCTGCTGACTAGCAACCTCTCTAGCAACGTACAGGGCTTACACGTAACAAATTGTACCAATGAACCGCCAACAATGTTAGCGGAAAACAACGGAACAAACAAAACCGCCTTCAGTAAGTATAGGCTTCCGGCACGCTACACAGCAACAACAGTACCAAGAACATGCTAATTGGTAATGTTCGTGTATTATGCTGACTTAACGCCAAACCGGAACTTTTGGCTGAACGGTCGGGACGCCGGGACAAGACGTGAAAAGTGGGAATGTCCCGCTTAAAACGGGACGTAAGCCTAAATATAAAGCATATATATATACAGGGTGTCTCAAAAGTAAGTATACACTTTTAATTATGATTTTCTTTTCAGGTACTCATCATAGAGCGTTCATTTCATCAGGAAACATCCTAAAAGTAAAATTTAGATATTGTTTGCATTTTTCATCAACCCACAGAATGACAAGGAGATTGACCCATGAAATGAGGTGAAAACTTGCTGTTTGGCAAGAAGCATATAAATTAGGAAGGCAAAGTATTATTAACTAAGAAATTCCCTAGCGACACACATCTTTTCACCAAAATGCTTTTAAAAACGTCTGTCAAGTGTTCCACTTGTGGGACACATTCGGACAGGCCCTGGGGACATTCAAAAAGAACAAAAAACAATGATGTAATATTTAAAATAAAACCGGCATTTATATATTACCAAGCAAAATTTCTAATTCCTGCCAAAGGCACGTTATTTACTTTTTCGAACCTGCATCAAAACAAATTGAATCATTTCATATTGAGCTATGGGTCAAAAGGTAACCTAATAGTGCTCAAAACATAACGCATTTCTAGACTTCCAAGCACTTGATGAATCAAAAACTGTCGAATTGTGCCCAGTGGAGCATGTCCCACTAAACCCCGGTCCATTGTTCCCCACAGGGAACAAATATTTTCACTAACCCACGTCGAGATTAGGAATGCACATCGAAACGCCAACGTTTTGAATGTTTTACAGCGGACTGAAGCTGAAAAATATCAGACGTTGGTTTGTCATGTTGGAAAGGCTATGGTAGAAAAACAATAAAACTTCAATGCTAAAATTTTAGTTTCAACCCTCCAAACAAATTTTATCCCATAACTTACGTCGCTCACAGCCGTTGTCCGTTTGCGAGGGCGTTGTAACTCAACGAAGGGCGGATTCAAAAATTGAACCGCAGACCTGATTTCGGGTATAGTATGAGTGTGAGAGTTGATTTTCTGTTGTGCCCCGTGGCCCACCTTCCCTTACTTACTTTGAGGCACCCTGTATAATATATATATCAAGTTTTTAATTATCCATCAAAGATAAAAGTTGACTTGAATATATTTTAACACTCCACTGAATATTTTAGAGAGAGTAATGTCATACAACACATCGTTCTTCGGAAAAATTATTTTTATTAGTTTTCTACATATACAAATTTAAAATACAATATTATACGGCATTCCATCCATTTCCAATTTCAACCATTTTGTTGAAGACTCGCAAAAAATCTTCTGCAGTCGGATATCGATTGCGCATGCCTACCCAACCCCTCTCGAGTTTCCTTCGATGTTTTTGTCAATATATTTTGCATTCATTATGTAATTTTTATAATCAGTATAGATAAATCTATATCTTTTCTTTGAATAATTTTCAACAAGTTCTTCTTCAATTTTACGTTGTTTTGGTAAGATTACATCAATGTCGCCTTCAAAGCCTGTTTCCAATTTCTCCAAATTTTTATGCATAATCCGATATTTTCCGGCGTCTATATTTGTAATGAACTTAAACTTTTTGTATTTTTCTTTTTCGATGTTATAGTCAACCTCATACGCAAATCCTTCGCGCTTGGAATCGTTTTGTAATGCATCCAGTAATGCAAAATCCATGATGCCTCTTCCAATCCATTTCTCAAGATTGAGAGTGTGTGCACTATTTAGATTCGTTCAGATTTCAGAATAAAAATTTATATTTGTAGTGCAAATTCCCGTGGTTTGCATGGATGACATAGATTACCCTATAGTTGCTGTGAGCAGGGGCTGCGTGTCAATTGATTAGCTACATACAAAATTATGCGATGATAGTGTATGTATTTTGAGATTACAGACCCTGTACGAAAAAATGTTGCCGACAAATCATTTCACGTTTCTTTTGCAATCAATAAAACGCGCAAACAAGGAACATATCATGATTATGCCCTTCTTGTCGTAGCGACAGACGCAAGGATTCAACAATTTAACGTTGGTTGCTAAAGATGAAAATAGATATATCATTCACAAGTTTGCTGCTATTTATCCTTTGCATTTGTCTGGATGGTACCCCTGTCACCTGCATTACTAAGGATAAAAGTATGTATGGCAATGGGCAATTACAAATCACCCAAGCGCGGAGGATTTGCTGATACGATTGGCACAACATCGAACGAAAAAAATACAAAAAAATTATTATATTTATTATAAATATATAGATGACGGAAAATATCGGTTGATAAATAGAAATTTAGAAAAAATGGAAATTGGCTTTGAAGGCGGTATAGTTGCAATTTTACCAAAACAACGAGATATTGAAAAAGAACTTGTCGAAACTTTTTCTAAGATAAGATATAGATTTATTTATACTGATTATAGAAACTACATAATATACGCAAAATACGTTTGAAATATGCATTCAAGATATGCCCAAAATTGGTTCATATATATGCCTAGAAAACATACATCAGATGGTCGTGTGAATTCACGGGTATATCGATATACATTCCTTGCTTGAAAAAGTTTCATCCATGCTTGAATCGCACATAAAAAGCGAGATGTACTGTTTACCCTTAAGTACGTCTTCAATATCATTACAATCGGAATGAAAAAACACATAAAGCAAAACAACATGTTATTCTCTTGCATCCAGCAGCATTGAGTTTTCACAGGTTGCCCTGGCAAACAACTGTACCCGAATAATTTTATTGTTGGTTGGTGAAGATGGGAAGGAACGTTTTATTTTTTGGCTTCATGTTCTCTCATGTTCTCATATTTTTAACTGCAACGTATGGCAGCAATGAGTAAAGTGTTCAGGGACATGATTCGGCGCATCAGCTGAACGGAGACATATCAAACGGAGAAGGGTTCAATGTTCTAAATACTAACATAACGATCGACAGTATCGCAGGATGTGCTGTAAACATCGACTATAAATCAACCGAACGTGGAGTATCATCACATTTGTACGATTACAATATCGAAAAAAGCAGTTTTAAAACGTTTCTTCTACATTCTGATTACATAGACGGAAAAAAATATCGATTCATGAATAGAGATAGGAAGAAATATGAAAGTGACTTAACAAAAGATATTGACCGGATATCTTCACCGGAACAGCAAAAAAATGATAAAAGTTGTTGAGAACTTTCCGACGCTGACGTATTCTATATACACTTGGTTCACGCGGGCCCCACAATTATTTTTGTATTGTTTGCGGGCCACAATAGTGTCAAGTATAGGTAAACAGTGCAATACAAAACAAGCACTTTTATTGTCCAAACACATTGATCGTTATTTGTCATTTATCAAGCTAAAACATGCAACAACTACCGAAAAACTCACTAAAACGTACAAAAATCTCACTATATCTACATTTAGTGTAAGATTTCACACTCATAACTGAGAAAGTTTCCGTTTTAGATTGACTGTTTCAATTGGTCAGCTTTATTTTCATTAATATTTAGTTATCAGGCATAGCTAACCAAGGCTAATAGATTCCTCATTCGAATTTAGTTTTCTATGAAGCCGGCTTTGTTAGCATATATTCCCGACGAAAAATCAACTTCTATTCAATATTTGTATTTGCTGCCTCATTTAATCGCCGAAGGAATTCATTTATGATATATTCCTCATCGGCTGGGTCATACGAATTCTGGAAAATAACGTCATTAGCATCTTTAACAGAGTTGATGAACACTGACAGCATTATATAATTTTTGAAATGATTGAAAACGAATTGGATGGGACAAGTTCAAGAGATTTTCACCGCCAACGATATTTCTTCCCTGAACAATTTTGGTGCAAACAATTACAACGTAGATTAAGCGGCATTCGCCCTTTTCCAGAAAATGCTCGAACACAATACAACACAGACCGGAGTTTTCAACTGTTTTACTGACCCATTGCGTGTAATATAAGATTATATTCTGAAAAACAGAAGAAATTTTCATTTTTTTGTTTGTTTTTCAAATTGAAACTCAATTCAAACTAAAAATGATTCAAAATAGATGTATTTGATGGTGTATAGCAAATAATAACAAAAAAATATTTTTTATGAATTTATCAAGTCAAATTTATGGCTATTCAACGACAATATCCCAAATGTAATATTTTCCTTACCTTGTAAATTGCTCCTACAACTTTAGTAATATCTGTTATAGTGAATGATGCATCATTATTTACCTAAAATGAAATCTTGCTATCTAACTAAATTTTTTAATGTTGTTGCTCTGTAGCTGAATTTCACATTCTGAAGTTTGCAAATACCTCTTGCTAAGCATAAAGCCGTAAAGAATTCTTTTGAAAATCAAAAACTAATTGGATGATTTTTTTAAAGCTCCTCAATAATTCACAAAACAAATGGTGCTGTTTTGTTTTGTTCCTGTAATACATTCTTCATGTAATTTTGATTAATTTCGTTTTGTCTGTATGTCAACCGCAATGATACAAATATTGAACAAGATGTTGGAATGTCCACAATAGCTTTTTTAATACCTCGTTATATGATAAGAAGAGTTGAACGATATCTCCAACCCTTTGCGAATATTTTTCAAGCCCATTTTTCCCTGAAAGAACAAATAATGGGAAATATATATTATATTGTAAAAATCATAGTTACATGCCGTGTTGAGTCATATCAGGTCAACTTAAAAGTAAAAGAGGATAATTCTCGCATTACAAAACTGAAATGTCAAAATATATATGAGGTAAAGAAAGGGCGGGATGCACGTATTTATTAGAAACAAAAACATTATAGTGCGTTTTAATTTTATCAAAAATTATATACGAAAATAGACGACTTCTACCTAACTTACAACGGCTCCTGTCACAAGTGTTGAAATTCATTATGCAGATCTTTGTACAGGGTAAATTACCCTTTTGTGAATTTGCTTAATTAAATATTGCCAAAGACTTATCTAACTTTCTAAAATTAAACGATTCTTGTTTAATCATTGAATCATCATGCCTTGAATCATTATATTCCGCGAAAAAGTTGGAAATTCAATGCTCGAATCTAGACAATGAGCCTGGTCATATAGTTACGCGGTTTGGAAATATAATATACTTTGCCGTACAGACTGTAGAAATTACGATATATATTAAAATTTTGATAATCACTGTTCAAGATGCTTATGGCTTTTCTAATTATTCAAGACTTCGCATTAGGAACGAATAACCTGGGAACTATCTTTTTTTATTGATTCGGATTGGCGACTTAAATTAAACTTGGCCAGTTAATTGACTCAGCTATTCAGACACATCAAAGGAAAAGAATATTTTTCGAATTGCGACACATGAACAAAGACGAGAATTTGAGGAATGTCAAACTTCTATAAATAAATGTGTTTCTAGATTTGATTTTACCCTGTGATAATATTTTTCATTATACGCCAGCGTTCTTACCATATCATTATTCCTTGATTAAGTTTGTCTGCATTGAAACGTCACCAAATTATATTATGCCAACACCAAATTAGAGAAGCGCCAACAGACTTACTCAACGTATGAGTCGCTCGCTATACGGAGTCTAGTAGAAATTTACTGCATTGTATACTTTGAAAGTCGATTTTCTGCGATCTTTATTTCGCTTTGCACTTTTTTCATGAACAAAGCATATTGCCTACAGCATATGCGCTCTAGAATGTGCCACTAGCTACCTCATTGCTTCAGCCAATACTTCCTTGCAGTATATTGCACCGTGGACATACTTAAACGTCAGCAATTACTTTACCTTCTTCTATTCATCTTCACCATCAGACTATATTTGAAATAATAAAAGAAGGATACTCAAATAGATGGACACGATAGCCGGTGCTCCTTAAGTATGCGTAACAAGATGTCGGACACCGGAACGTAGTATATGTACCACGTTGGGGTTAGGCCATAATTTCAGGTACAAATACTACGAGAGTATCTTGGCTAGTCCCCTAACTTGAAATAAAACAAAATAAGGAAAATTGGAATAAAATTATGGCCTAACCCTAACCTGATACACATAATTCGTCCCGGTGCCCGCCATATTGGTTTACATACTTCGGGAGTACCGAAGTCGAATACTTAGTCATATATTAGGTGCAAACGATATGTGGTCGCCGAGTTCGCCATATTTCATTTTACTTGTATTGTATTATTTATCGACTGACGATTTGCTTGCTCGTTTTTATTATTTTCCTCCGCGGGACCGCACTCGCTAATTTCTATTCTCTACCCAGGTTTCTACCACCACCATTTTTATGTTTCTTGGCCTGCTGTCATGCCCTCCCTTTTTTACCACGACCACCTGTATCGTGTGCTGATCCTGCCCTGCCCTGGTGTATCAGAATCTAGCTTATTCAATAACGTCACGCATGACAACCCACGACTAGGCTAATTAACTCTCAAAAATTACAATACACATACTGGATTGTTTTAAAGGAAGTGTTGTTATAGCTGAATGGAAGTCGTTCATCTGAAACTATCGTTTACGTTTGCTTTACACTTTTACAGTATTCGTGGAAATAAAATGATATCTCATTTTAGCTCTTGATCATTTTAGTTTTTTCGATAAAAATGCGTAATTGCGAAAAGATGCGTAAGATAATTTGAGAAGTGAATCCGCGAACCAAATTTCTTACGTTCAGTCAGCTTTTTCATCCTTCACAAACAGATTCAAGTTATTATTTGAGTATTTTATTTCAACCGGCCAATATCGAGGTATATGTCGTTTGACTGATTCGAATCTGCCAATTAGTCTAATTCTAATCACTGAGCCCATTGAAAAATCGTCTATGGAAATTACTAAAGTGCAGATATTTCTGTGGTGCCCATTTTCATTATTGCCAGAAGCACCTGATTCTATTACTTAATTCAGTGGTTCCCAATCATTTACGGTAACACGTCCTAGAAGCCACAGCCTGTCGGTACTGGACTATATATGTTTCTTTCTTCTAACAGCATTATCCAAGTCTTCATTACGTTTCATTCAACTGCTCTTGACCTATAAATAATAGACTACAATCTAATTTACAAACGTTATTGCGATTATTTTGCAACTTTGTGATTCTTCCGAAACTATGCCAGCAAAAATTAATCAACTGAAAGTAGGCTACCGTACGATTTGGGCACAGATAGCAAACGTCAGCTTCAATAACAGATGCATCGTATGACATGAAAATTACAAGATTGCAAAAAATCTTAGCCCTCTGCTTCAGGCAAATACTTGCTTCACCTATGTTTGAATATTGTGACAAAAAACAAACATGGGGGGAAAATGTTAGAAGTCTTTCACGTTCATTATTATTCTGGTAATTGTAAATAAAATTGCAAGCTGGTTCATATTTTACACAATGCCATAAGTTTATAAGTTATATATTTCCGTAGTATGTGAACTGGGTTAAGCCAGTTCATTTGTATATATTTGACAGGGTTTATTTCAAGATATCGGTCATTGAACTTTGTTATTTGGTTGACCGCTCATAAATTACTCCATTTTTTGAAACAATTTCACCATCTGTTTGTGGGCAGGAATAGGCCTGTCGGCGTAAACAAAACCCTTTATAGGTCTTTTCTTTTTCTCTCATTCTTGTTTATTTATTATTTTGAATCATTGCCAGTCGGCTGTTTACTATTTATTTAGTGTTAGGAGTTTGATTTATTTTGCATAATTTAATGTTGCTATTGTTTGCATATTTCAGAATAAAGTATGTTTTAACCTGCCTGCTGGGTTGGTCGTAAACTTTAGCAACTCTCAACATTACTATATCCATTTATTGGGCCCTCTACATTGCAAAAATTATTCACACGTCTATATCTACGATACTGGAATCATTTGTTTTTATCACCACACAATTTTGTTGTTTCATTCATCACATTTACTTGTCGGTATTTCATCGACTGCAATATATTTCAATCATATTCAAAGTGGTGGAGTTTTTAATTATCGAGAAATCTGGCAGGTTATACATCAAAGGAAGTTAATAGCGCAAAATATCACCGCCCAACACGTTATAGGCTTCTTGTAGAATGTAGATCCTCATCATAAGTACTAAGTCGCTTATTCCCTACATATCATATTGACACACTCTGTTGTATTGCTCAACATATATGTACAAAACTGCGTGTCGAAATTGGTTGGTATAAATTGTCACGTTTCTGGTTTAAAATGGAGATCGTCGCCAAAGTGACCCTAGAAAGAAAATTTTCTATAGAAATGATCACTTGCACAAGTGTACATGCAGAATGAGATATACTTATGGTGGTGTCTCTCTTTTGTCAAATATAAATTTTATTGGGTCTCCTCAAGCACGACTCTCTCGTCAAATATTTATTTTATCTGATTCTTCCCAAGCACGAAAAACGAATCCCCCCTTTATGGTTTTTAACTTGCTATACTCCGTCATGCTAGTCAGCAATTTCTTTAGTGTATCTACGTTCACCCATGCATGAAGTTACAAAGTAAAACTGACTACGCTCACTCATGCATGGCGTTACAAAGTAAAACTGACCATGCTCACTTATGCATGACGTTACAAAGTAAACTGACTTAGTGCACTCATGCATGACGTTAGAAAGTGAAACTGACCACGCTCACTCATGCATGACGTTAAAAATGTGAACTGACTTCGCTCACTCATGCATGACGTTACAAAGTGAAACTGACTAAGCTCACTCATGCATGAATGACGTTACAAAGTAAAACTGAATACGCTCACCAACGCATGAAGTTTTATATTAAAACTGAGTATGTTACAAGGTAAAACTGACTACGCTCACTCATGCATGATGTTACAAAGTATAACTGACTATGCTCACCCACGCATGAGGCTACAAAGTACGCTCACCCCATGCATGAAGTTACAAAGTACAACCCCATGTATGAAGTTCCAAAGTAAAACTGACTATGCTCACTCATGCATGAAGTTCCAAAGTAAAACTGACTACTCTCACTCATGCATGAAGTTACAAAATGCGTGAAGTTACAAAGTAAAACTGACTATGCTCACTCATGCATGAAGTTACAAAGTAAAACTGAATATGCTCACTCATGCATGAAGTCCCAAAGTAAAACTGACTACGCTCTCCCATGCACGAAGTTACAAAGTAAAACTGACTACGCTCTCCCATGCATGAAGTTCCAAAGTAAAACTGACTACGCCCTCCCAAGCATGAAGTTACAAAGTAAAACTGACTATGCTCACTCATGCATGAAGTTACAAAGTGAAACTGACTAAGCTCACTCATGCATGAAGTTACTAAGTAAAACTGATTCGCTGACCCATGCATGAAGTTACTAAGTAAAACTGACTATGCTCACTCATGCATGAAGTTACTAAGTAAAACTGATTCGCTGACCCATGCATGAAGTTACTAAGTAAAACTGACTATGCTCACCCATGCATGAAGTTACAAAGTAAAACTGACTATGCTCACTCATGCATGAAGTTACAAAGTAAAACTGACTATACTCACTCATGCATGAATTTACAGAGTAAAACTGACTATGCTCTCTCATGCATGAGGTTACTAAGTAAAACTGATTCGCTGACCCATGCATAAAGATTCAAAGTAAAATGACTATATGTAAAATTATATTATTATTCTGGTAATTGTAAATAAAATTGCAAGCTGGTTCATATTTTACACAATGCCATAAGTTTATAAGGTATATATTTCCGTAGTATGTGAACTGGGTTAAGCCATACCTTCATTCAGATTTTCCTTATTTTAGTTATATTTTGAAATCGGGCTGCCTGTGTTGGCCAAGTAAAAATACTCCTTAACATAGGTTTTTGTCCTTGATGTAAAGTGGCCCAACACAATTAGTTACCTCCATATTTGTACACACACTTCTCGAGCGCCGTTTATGGGGCTTGATCTGGCATTTTAAAACCTTGTGCAAGTTTGAATGCCTGACATTGGGTTAAATAATTATCTTAAGCAGAGACTAAAATTAATTGATTACCATCTCGACGTAGCATGTTACAGACAAAGTTTCTTTGTTTTATTTTGTATATATTTGACAGGGTTTATTTCAAGATATCGGTCATTGAGCTTTGTTATTTGGTTGACCGCTCATAAATTACTCCATTTTTTGAAACAATTTCACCATCTGTTTGTGGGCAGGAATAGGCCTGTCGGCGTAAACAAAACCCTTTATAGGTCTTTTCTTTTTCTCTCATTCTTGTTTATTTATTATTTTGAATCATTGCCAGTCGGCTGTTTACTATTTATTTAGTGTTAGGAGTTTGATTTATTTTGCATAATTTAATGTTGCTATTGTTTGCATATTTCAGAATAAAGTATGTTTTAACCTGCCTGCTGGGTTGGTCGTAAACTTTAGCAACTCTCAACATTACTATATCCATTTATTGGGCCCTCTACATTGCAAAAATTATTCACACGTCTATATCTACGATACTGGAATCATTTGTTTTTATCACCACACAATTTTGTTGTTTCATTCATCACATTTACTTGTCGGTATTTCATCGACTGCAATATATTTCAATCATATTCAAAGTGGTGGAGTTTTTAATTATCGAGAAATCTGGCAGGTTATACATCAAAGGAAGTTAATAGCGCAAAATATCACCGCCCAACACGTTATAGGCTTCTTGTAGAATGTAGATCCTCATCATAAGTACTAAGTCGCTTATTCCCTACATATCATATTGACACACTCTGTTGTATTGCTCAACATATATGTAAAAAAACTGCGTGTCGAAATTGGTTGGTATAAATTGTCACGTTTTCTGGTTTAAACATGGAGATCGTCGCCAAAGTGACCCTAGAAAGAAAATTTTCTATAGAAATGATCACTTGCACAAGTGTACATGCAGAATGAGATATACTTATGGTGGTGTCTCTCTTTTGTCAAATATAAATTTTATTGGGTCTCCTCAAGCACGACTCTCTCGTCAAATATTTATTTTATCTGATTCTTCCCAAGCACGAAAAACGAATCCCCCCTTTATGGTTTTTAACGTGCTATACTCCGTCATGCTAGTCAGCAATTTCTTTAGTGTATCTACGTTCACCCATGCATGAAGTTACAAAGTAAAACTGACTACGCTCACTCATGCATGGCGTTACAAAGTAAAACTGACCATGCTCACTTATGCATGACGTTACAAAGTAAACTGACTTAGTGCACTCATGCATGACGTTAGAAAGTGAAACTGACCACGCTCACTCATGCATGACGTTAAAAATGTGAACTGACTTCGCTCACTCATACATGACGTTACAAAGTGAAACTGACTAAGCTCACTCATGCATGAATGACGTTACAAAGTAAAACTGAATACGCTCACCGACGCATGAAGTTTTATATTAAAACTGAGTATGTTACAAGGTAAAACTGACTACGCTCACTCATGCATGATGTTACAAAGTATAACTGACTATGCTCACCCACGCATGAGGCTACAAAGTACGCTCACCCCATGCATGAAGTTACAAAGTACAACCCCATGTATGAAGTTCCAAAGTAAAACTGACTATGCTCACTCATGCATGAAGTTCCAAAGTAAAATTGACTACTCTCACTCATGCATGAAGTTACAAAATGCGTGAAGTTACAAAGTAAAACTGACTATTCTCACTCATGCATGAAGTTACAAAGTAAAACTGACCACGCTCACCCATGCATGAAGTTACAAAGTAAAACTGACTATGCTCACTCATGCATGAAGTTACAAAGTAAAACTGAATATGCTCACTCATGCATGAAGTTCCAAAGTAAAACTGACTACGCTCTCCCATGCACAAAGTTACAAAGTAAAACTGACTACGCTCTCCCATGCATGAAGTTCCAAAGTAAAACTGACTACGCCCTCCCAAGCATGAAGTTACAAAGTAAAACTGACTATGCTCACTCATGCATGAAGTTACAAAGTGAAACTGACTAAGCTCACTCATGCATGAAGTTACTAAGTAAAACTGATTCGCTGACCCATGCATGAAGTTACAAAGTAACGGACTATGCTCACTCATGCATGAAGTTACTAAGTAAAACTGATTCGCTGACCCATGCATGAAGTTACTAAGTAAAACTGACTATGCTCACCCATGCATGAAGTTACAAAGTAAAACTGACTATGCTCACTCATGCATGAAGTTACAAAGTAAAACTGACTATACTCACTCATGCATGAATTTACAGAGTAAAACTGACTATGCTCTCTCATGCATGAGGTTACTAAGTAAAACTGATTCGCCTTACCATGCATAAAGATTCAAAGTAAAATGACTATATGCTCAATCATGCATGAAGTTACAAAGTAACAAAGGACTATGCTCACTCATGCATGAAGTTACAAAGTAAAACTGACTATGGTCACTCATGCATGAAGTTACAAAGTAAAACTGACTATGCTCGCCCATGCAAAAAGTTACAAAGTAAAACTGACTACGCTCACCCATGCATGAAGTTACAAAGTAAAAGTGCCTATGCTCACCCATGCATAAAGTTACAAAGTAAAACTGACAATGCTCACTCATGCATGAAGTTACAAAGTAAAACTGACTACGCTCGCCCATGCAAGAAGTTACAAAAGTAAAACTGTCTACGCTCACTCATGCATGAAGTTTCAAAGTAAAACTGACTTGCTCACATATGCATGAAGTTTTAAAGTAAAACTAATTGAACCTAATACGCTTACTTACTCATGGATGACGTTACAAAGTAAAACTGACTACGCTGACTCACGCATGACGCTATAAAGTGAAACTGACTATGCTCACTCATGCATGAAGTAACAAAGTAGAACCGACTACGCTCACCCATGCATGAAGTTCCAAAGTAAAACTAACTACGCCCTCCCATGCATGACTTTACAAAGTAAAACTGACTATGCTCACTCATGCATGAAGTTACAAAGTAAAACTGACTATGCTCACTCATGCATGAAGTTACTAAGTGAAAGGGATTCGCTGACCCATGCATGAAGTTACAAAGTAAAACTGACTACGCTCACCCATGCATGAAGTTCCAAAGTAAAACTAACTACGCCCTCCCATGCATAACGTTACAAAGTAAAACTGACTACGCCCTCCCATGCATGACGTTCCAAAGTAAAACTAACTACCCCCTCCCATGCATGACGTTCCAAAGTAAAACTAACTACCCCCTCCCATGCATGACGTTACAAAGTAAAACTGACTATGCTCACTCATGCATGAAGTTACAAAGTAAAACTGACTATGCTCACTCATGCATGAAGTTACTAAGTGAAACTGATTCGCTGACCCATGCATGAAGTTCCAAAGTAAAACTAACTACGCCCTCCCATGTATGACGTTACAAAGTAAAACTGACTATGCTCACTCATGCATGAAGTTACAAAGTAAAACTGACTATGCTCACTCATGCATGAAGTTACAAAGTAAAACTGACTATGCTCACTCACATGCATGAAGTTGCTAAGTAAAACTGATTCGCTGACCCATGCATGAAGTTACTAAGTAAAACTGACTATGCTCACCCATGCATGAAGTTACAAAGTAAAACTGACTATGCTCACTCATGCATGAAGTTACAAAGTAAAACTGACTACGCTCGCCCATGTATGAAGTTACAAAGGAAAACTGACTATGCTCACTCATGCATGAAGTTACAAAGTAAAACTGACTACGCTCGCCCATGCAAGAAGTTACAAAGTAAAACTGACTACGCTCACCCATGCATGAAGTTACGAAGTAAAACTGACTTGCTCACTTATGCATGAAGTTACAAAGTAAAACTAAATAAACCTAATACGCTTACTTACTCATGCATGACGTTACAAAGTAAAACTGACTACGCTGACTCGCGCATGACGCTATAAAGTAAAACTGACTACGCTCACTCATGCATGAAGTTACAAAGTAGAACCGGCTACGCTCACCCATGAATGACATAACATTGTAAAACTGACTACGCCCAGCTATTCATGACGTTACAAAGTAAAAATGACTATGCTCACCCATGCACTCATGCATGACGTTACAAAATAAAACTGACTACGCTCACTATATGTTACAAAGTAAAATTGACGGAATCTGACTACATTCATCTATGCAGGAAGTGATGTTTACTCATGCATGAAGTTACATAGTAAAACTCCCACCCATTCATGAAGTTGCAAAACTGCTATGTATGAAGTTGCAAAGTAAAACTAACTATGCTCACCCACGTTTCAAAGTAACACTGACTTGGAGACCTTCTTGGAGACCTTTCAATGCATTTCTTTTTGTAGTTATTCGGGAACCCTCATCTATTGCGAACTTATAATATTTGTCTAATACAGACAATTTGCTGGGTAGATTTATATAATTCAATAGCCCGACTAGATCTGCCATTTCGATACGGAATAGAACAAAACAGTCAAAATCGTTATTTTATTAAACAGATCTCTTTTTCATTTATTATATATATGCAAAATACAACTAAAACATATTGCAAAGTAAGTGCAGTAGTCACATATTTAATGAAATAATAAGTAATATATATTCATTGCAAATAGTAACATTGTATTTTTTAATAATTAAAATAAAAAAGTATTTTCTAAATGGTCAAAATAAAATACCGATCTTCCATGTGGACCCAAGAGGTGTCGGTTTTTCCACTCGTTAGGACTTGTTGATGGGGTCCTATCGCGCTCCAGAAAAATCTGAAACGCCCTATGCCCATATTTAAATTCCAAACGAATTAAGTAATTTGGGAAACAAGACTTTACCAATATTATAAAAACCCAGTCATTAATGCATTATATTATACCTTATCGTGATTGTCTTCACAGATATTGTTCGGCTTCTTCTATTTCTTGGTAAGTAATCTTCTGAAAAAAATATCATATAAGAGAATATTCAATAAAATCGAACTTATTAATAAAATTCACCTAATTGAACTTCTTATCATAAAAAAAATATCTAAGCCTAATAAATTTGGTAAAAATATTTACATGTAATTTGTAGATTTTCCTTGTATCCGTCTTTTCTTAATTTTTCCAGTCCCTTCATATTTCTGTGCCTGAGAAGCTAGAATAACATTAAAAATATCTAAGCCTAATAAAAACCCTATTTTTCCTAATGGCGGGAATGGGTCTAAATCTATCTATAACAAATAAAATGTTATTAGTGAAAAAGCCATGGCGATCCCTGTTAATACTTTTCTTCTTTTGTCGGTGTCACAATATCTTGTTTCCTGTTGAAAATATCTCTAAAATAGAAGAGAAAATAATGATTATGACAAATAAGATAGGCGAATATGGATACAGCATATTATCAAAAAAAGCTTTATTAATAAATATTGAATAATAATAATAACATATTTACCGGTATTTTAGATTTGTCTCTGGTTCCGTCTTTTTTCAATTTTTTCAGTGCCTTCAAAATTCTGTGCCTGAGAAGCTAAGATAATATTAACAATATCTAAGCCTAATAAAATTAGTAAAAATATTTACATGTAATTTGTAGATTTTCCTTGTATCCGTCATTTCTTAATTTTTCCAGTCCCTTCATAGTTCTGTGCCTGAGAAGCTAGAATAACATTAAAAATATCTAAACCTAATAAAAACTCTATTATTCCTAATGGCGGGAATGGGTCTGTTAATACTTTTCTTCTTCTGTCGGTGTCACAATATCTTGTTTCCTGTTGAAAATATATCTAAAATAGAAGAGAAAATAATGATTATGACAAATAAGATAGGCAAATATGGATACAGCATATTATCAAAAAAAGCTTTATTAATAAATATTCAATAATAATAATAACATATTTACCTGTATTTTAGATTTGTCTCTGGTTCCGTCTTTTTTCAGTTTCTTCAGTGCCTTCAAAATTCTGTGCCTGAGAAGCTAAGATAATATTAACAATATCTAAGCCTAATAAAATTAGTAAAAATAATTACATGTAATTTGTAGATTTTCCTTGTATCCGTCTTTTCTTAATTTTTCCAGTCCCTTCATAGTTCTGTGCCTGAGAAGCTAGAATAACATTAAAAATATCTAAGCCTAATAAAAACCCTATTTTTCCTAATGGCGGGAATGGGTCTAAATCTATCTATACCAAATAAAATATTGAAAACAAAACAAAAAAGTGGCAAGCCCTGTTAATACTTTTCTTCTTCTGTCGGTGTCACAATATCTTGTTTCCTGTTGAAAATATCTCTAAAATAGAAGAGAAAATAATGATTATGACAAATAAGATAGGCAAATATGGATACAGCATATTATCAAAAAAAGCTTTATTAATAAATATTCAATAATAATAATAACATATTTACCGGTATTTTAGATTTGTCTCTGGTTCCGTCTTTTTTCAATTTTTTCAGTGCCTTCAAAATTCTGTGCCTGAGAAGCTAAGATAATATTAACAATATCTAAGCCTAATAAAATTAGTAAAAATATTTACATGTAATTTGTAGATTTTCCTTGTATCCGTCTTTTCTTAATTTTTCTAGTCCCTTCATAGTTCTGTGCCTGAGAAGCTAGAATAACATTAAAAATATCTAAACCCAATAAAAACTCTATTATATTATTCCTAATGGCGGGAATGGGTCTGTTAATACTTTTCTTCTTCTGTCGGTGTCACAATATCTTGTTTCCTGTTGAAAATATATATAAAATAGAAGAGAAAATAATGATTATGACAAATAAGATAGGCAAATATGGATACAGCATATTATCAAAAAAAGCTTTATTAATAAATATTCAATAATAATAATAACATATTTACCTGTATTTTAGATTTGTCTCTGGTTCCGTCTTTTTTCAGTTTCTTCAGTGCCTTCAAAATTCTGTGCCTGAGAAGCTAAGATAATATTAACAATATCTAAACCTAATAAAATTAGTAAAAATAATGACATGTAATTTGTAGATTTTCCTTGTATCCGTCTTTTCTTAATTTTTCCAGTCCCTTCATAGTTCTGTGCCTGAGAAGCTAGAATAACATTAAAAATATCTAAGCCTAATAAAAACCCTATTTTTCCTAATGGCGGGAATGGGTCTAAATCTATCTATACCAAATAAAATATTGAAAACAAAACAAAAAATTGGCAAGCCCTGTTAATACTTTTCTTCTTCTGTCGGTGTCACAATATCTTGTTTCCTGTTGAAAATATCTCTAAAATAGAACAGAAAATAATGATTATGACAAATAAGATAGGCAAATATGGATACAGCATATTATCAAAAAAAGCTTTATTAATAAATATTCAATAATAATAATAACATATTTACCGGTATTTTAGATTTGTCTCTGGTTCCGTCTTTTTTCAATTTTTTCAGTGCCTTCAAAATTCTGTGCCTGAGAAGCTAAGATAATATTAACAATATCTAAGCCTAATAAAATTAGTAAAAATATTTACATGTAATTTGTGGATTTTCCTTGTATCCGTCTTTTCTTAATTTTTCTAGTCCCTTCATAGTTCTGTGCCTGAGAAGCTAGGATAACATTAAAAATATCTAAACCTAATAAAAACTCTATTATATTATTCCTAATGGCGGGAATGGGTCTGTTAATACTTTTCTTCTTCTGTCGGTATCACAATATCTTGTTTCCTGTTGAAAATATATCTAAAATAGAAGAGAAAATAATGATTATGACAAATAAGATAGGCAAATATGGATACAGCATATTATCAAAAAAAGCTTTATTAATAAATATTCAATAATAATAATAACATATTTACCTGTATTTTAGATTTGTCTCTGGTTCCGTCTTTTTTCAGTTTCTTCAGTGCCTTCAAAATTCTGTGCCTGAGAAGCTAAGATAATATTAACAATATCTAAACTCAATAAAATTAGTAAAAATAATTACATGTAATTTGTAGATTTTCCTTGTATCCGTCTTTTCTTAATTTTTCCAGTCCCTTCATAGTTCTGTGCCTGAGAAGCTAGAATAACATTAAAAATATCTAAGCCTAATAAAAACCCTATTTTTCCTAATGACGGGAATGGGTCTAAATCTATCTATACCAAATAAAATATTGAAAACAAAACAAAAAATTGGCAAGCCCTGTTAATACTTTTCTTCTTCTGTCGGTGTCACAATATCTTGTTTCCTGTTGAAAATATCTCTAAAATAGAACAGAAAATAATGAATATGACAAATAAGATAGGCAAATATGGATACAGTATATTATCAAAAAAAGCTTTATTAATAAATATTGAATAATAATAATAACATATTTACCGGTATTTTAGATTTGTCTCTGGTTCCGTCTTTTTTCAATTTTTTCAGTGCCTTCAAAATTCTGTGCCTGAGAAGCTAAGATAATATTAACAATATCTAAGCCTAATAAAATTAGTAAAAATATTTACATGTAATTTGTAGATTTTCCTTGTATCCGTCTTTTCTTAATTTTTCCAGTCCCTTCATAGTTCTGTGCCTGAGAAGCTAGAATAACATTAAAAATATCTAAACCTAATAAAAACTCTATTATTCCTAATGGCGGGAATGGGTCTGTTAATACTTTTCTTCTTCTGTCGGTGTCACAATATCTTGTTTCCTGTTGAAAATATATCTAAAATAGAAGAGAAAATAATGATTATGACAAATAAGATAGGCAAATATGGATACAGCATATTATCAAAAAAAGCTTTATTAATAAATATTCAATAATAATAATAACATATTTACCGGTATTTTAGATTTGTCTCTGGTTCCGTCTTTTTTCAATTTTTTCAGTGCCTTCAAAATTCTGTGCCTGAGAAGCTAAGATATTATTTACAATATCTAAGCCTAATAAAATTGGTAAAAATATTTACATGTAATTTGTAGATTTTCCTTGTATCCGTCTTTTCTTAATTTTTCCAGTCCCTTCATAGTTCTGTGCCTGAGAATCTAGAATAACATTAAAAATATCTAAGCCTAATAAAAACCCTATTTTTCCTAATGGCGGGAATGGGTGTAAATCTATCTATAACAAATAAAATGTTAATAGTGAAAAAAACATGGCGATCCCTGTTAATACTTTTCTTCTTTTGTCGGTGTCACAATATCTTGTTTCCTGTTGAAAATATCTCGAATATAGAAGAGAAAATAATGATTATGACGAATAAGATAGGAAAATATCAAAAAAAGCTTTACTAATGGATATTCAATAATAATTATAACATATTTACCTGTATTTTAGATTTGTCTCTGGTTCCGTCTTTTTTCAGTTTCTTCAGTGCCTTCAAAATTCTGTGCCTGAGAAGCTAAGATAATATTAACAATATCTAAGCCTAATAAAATTAGTAAAAATAATTACATGTAATTTGTAGATTTTCCTTGTATCCGTCTTTTCTTAATTTTTCCAGTCCCTTCATAGTTCTGTGCCTGAGAAGCTAGAATAACATTAAAAATATCTAAGCCTAATAAAAACCCTATTTTTCCTAATGGCGGGAATGGGTCTAAATCTATCTATACCAAATAAAATATTGAAAACAAAACAAAAAAGTGGCAAGCCCTGTTAATACTTTTCTTCTTCTGTCGGTGTCACAATATCTTGTTTCCTGTTGAAAATATCTCTAAAATAGAAGAGAAAATAATGATTATGACAAATAAGATAGGCAAATATGGATACAGCATATTATCAAAAAAAGCTTTATTAATAAATATTCAATAATAATAATAACATATTTACCGGTATTTTAGATTTGTCTCTGGTTCCGTCTTTTTTCAATTTTTTCAGTGCCTTCAAAATTCTGTGCCTGAGAAGCTAAGATAATATTAACAATATCTAAGCCTAATAAAATTAGTAAAAATATTTACATGTAATTTGTAGATTTTCCTTGTATCCGTCTTTTCTTAATTTTTCTAGTCCCTTCATAGTTCTGTGCCTGAGAAGCTAGAATAACATTAAAAATATCTAAACCTAATAAAAACTCTATTATATTATTCCTAATGGCGGGAATGGGTCTGTTAATACTTTTCTTCTTCTGTCGGTGTCACAATATCTTGTTTCCTGTTGAAAATATATCTAAAATAGAAGAGAAAATAATGATTCTGACAAATAAGATAGGCAAATATGGATACAGCATATTATCAAAAAAAGCTTTATTAATAAATATTCAATAATAATAATAACATATTTACCTGTATTTTAGATTTGTCTCTGGTTCCGTCTTTTTTCAGTTTCTTCAGTGCCTTCAAAATTCTGTGCCTGAGAAGCTAAGATAATATAACCAATATCTAAACCTAATAAAATTAGTAAAAATAATTACATGTAATTTGTAGATTTTCTTTGTATCCGTCTTTTCTTAATTTTTCCAGTCCCTTCATAGTTCTGTGCCTGAGAAGCTAGAATAACATTAAAAATATCTAAGCCTAATAAAAACCCTATTTTTCCTAATGGCGGGAATGGGTCTAAATCTATCTATACCAAATAAAATATTGAAAACAAAACAAAAAATTGGCAAGCCCTGTTAATACTTTTCTTCTTCTGTCGGTGTCACAATATCTTGTTTCCTGTTGAAAATATCTCTAAAATAGAACAGAAAATAATGATTATGACAAATAAGATAGGCAAATATGGATACAGCATATTATCAAAAAAAGCTTTATTATTAAATATTCAATAATAATAATAACATATTTACCTGTATTTTAGATTTGTCTCTGGTTCCGTCTTTTTTCAGTTTCTTCAGTGTCTTCAAAATTCTGTGCCTGAGAAGCTAAGATAATATTAACAATATCTAAGCCTAATAAAATTAGTAAAAATAATTACATGTAATTTGTAGATTTTCCTTGTATCCGTCTTTTCTTAATTTTTCCAGTTCCTTCATAGTTCTGTGCCTGAGAAGCTAGAATAACATTAAAAATATCTAAGCCTAATAAAAACCCTATTTTTCCTAATGGCGGGAATGGGTCTAAATCTATCTATACCAAATAAAATATTGAAAACAAAACAAAAAAGTGGCAAGCCCTGTTAATACTTTTCTTCTTCTGTCGGTGTCACAATATCTTGTTTCCTGTTGAAAATATATCTAAAATAGAAGAGAAAATAATGATTATGACAAATAAGATAGGCAAATATGGATACAGCATATTATCAAAAAAAGCTTTATTAATAAATATTCAATAATAATAATAACATATTTACCGGTATTTTAGATTTGTCTCTGGTTCCGTCTTTTTTCAATTTTTTCAGTGCCTTCAAAATTCTGTGCCTGAGAAGCTAAGATAATATTAACAATATCTAAGCCTAATAAAATTAGTAAAAATAATTACATGTAATTTGTAGATTTTCCTTGTATCCGTCTTTTCTTAATTTTTCCAGTCCCTTCATAGTTCTGGGCCTGAGAAGCTAGAATAACATTAAAAATATCTAAGCCTAATAAAAACCCTATTCTTCCTAATGGCGGGAATGGGTCTAAATCTATCTATACCAAATGAAATATTGAAAACAAAACAAAAAATTGGTAAGCCCTGTTAATACTTTTCTTCTTCTGTCGGTGTCACAATATCTTGTTTCCTGTTGAAAATATCTCTAAAATAGAAGAGAAAATAATGATTATGACAAATAAGATAGGCAAATATGGATACAGCATATTATCAAAAAAAGCTTTATTAATAAATATTCAATAATAATAATAACATATTTACCGGTATTTTAGATTTGTCTCTGGTTCCGTCTTTTTTAAATTTTTTCAGTGCCTTCAAAATTCTGTGCCTGAGAAGCTAAGATAATATTAACAATATCTAAGCCTAATAAAAATTAGTAAAAATATTTACATGTAATTTGTAGATTTTCCTTGTATCCGTCTTTTCTTAATTTTTCTAGTCCCTTCATAGTTCTGTGCCTGAGAAGCTAGAATAACATTAAAAATATCTAAACCTAACAAAAACTCTATTATATTATTCCTAATGGCGGGAATGGGTCTGTTAATACTTTTCTTCTTCTGTCGGTGTCACAATATCTTGTTTCCTGTTGAAAACATATCTAAAATAGAAGAGAAAATAATGATTATGACAAATAAGATAGGCAAATATGGATACAGCATATTATCAAAAAAAGCTTTAATAATAAATATTCAATAATAATAATAATAATAACATATTTACCGGTATTTTAGATTTGTCTCAGGTTCCGTCTTTTTTCTATTTCTTCAGTGCCTTCAAAATTCTGTGCCTGAGAAGCTAAGATATTATTAACAATATCTAAGCCTAATAAAATTGGTAAAAAATATTTACATGTAATTTGTAGATTTTCCTTGTATTCGTCTTTTCTTAATTTTTCTAGTCCCTTCATAGTTCTGTGCCTGAGAAG